>NC_057940.1:31984610-32234610 GCF_018555375.3 Anguilla rostrata | reverse complement strand
GACTGCTGCTGGTGCTTCTGCTATTATTTTTAGTTCCTGCAGTCTGCAATAAACAGGATATAAAGACTGCAGAAAAGAATTGTGGGTTCTGGTACTGAACAGGGTCATCTTTTCTCTCTCTCCCAAGTATTTTCAGGGTGTCTCGCCCCACTCACCCTCTGGGTGGCATGATTGAGCATCTCCTGCCAGGCCGAGTCAAACTGCCGGCTGTCCTCCTCCAGCAGCCGCTGCTCGGCCAGCGAGATGGTCTCCTTGGCGACTCGCACCACCTCTATGGCTCTCTGGTAGTCCTGGGAGGCCTTCTGGGCCTCAAGCTGGGCCTGGGGAGACGGGGAAGGAACACTGCTTTATAATGTGTATGAGCTGTGCCTTCAGTCTTATGCATAAATAAACCAGGCTGGACTCATAGCATGCATGGGCCCTCTGCTCAGGGAAGCAACCTGCCAACAACCTACTGAGCACCAGTGCTCACCCACTGCCCTCCCTACAGGCCACTGGGATTAACCCGCTGACCAAAAACCAAAACCGAGAGTCTCAACAAGAAGCCCCATTAAACAGCCAACATCATTTCAGTATGATGTTTCCACATGAACCTTATACATGTCCGTCCCCCATCCCCCCTTCATTCTTGCCAAACATCTGGGATGTTTCTAGAACAGAACAAAGATCTGGAAACCCCCAAACATTCAGGCTCTGCACAGCCTTCTGAGTATGAGCACGCGCTCTGTAAATAAACCTAGGGCAAATGTCAGCCTGCTCATGTGCAAAACACTGAAAGATGCTGTGCACAGTGTGTGTGTGTGTGTGTGTGTGTGTGCGTGCGAGTGTGCGTGTGTGTGCGTGAATGAGCGTGTCTGTGCGTGTCGGCGTGGGTGTGTGCATGGGTGCGTGCAGGCAGTGCATGTCCTCTGAAACATTCTGCACCAAAAGAAAAGAAGGTGGCACAAGGAAATAGCAGGTATCAAAGGTCTAAAACCACCAACTGTGAAATATAATATTACATAAGATGCTTGCGTAAGCAGTGGCCTTGCAGTGCCACATTCAACCATTTCACATTACTTGGCAAGTACGAGCCATAGGACTTTTACAGGAATGAGATCATTAAATGGAATCACTCCACATATAGGAGACAGACAGGACAGAATGTACTGGAAAGGGCCTTCCTCTCAGTGTTGGGTTTTGCAAAGAGAGTTTTGCACTGTTGCTCTCTCCTACCAACCTTGAGACATTGGTTTGGTTTAAATGGTAATCACACCTTTCTGCCACCACCTCTCCTGTACATAAAACAACAAAGACAGTCACAGGTACTGAGTGTCAGAGTACACTGAACTTAATACTTAACTACTAAAGCTAAGTCATGTGATAGATTCAAATAACTTTTCCCTCCCATTGACGCAAAACAGCATATAAAACAAGGGAGGCTTTCCTTCTTATACAGTACACTCAAACGCTTAGCTCTCCCAAGTATCCTGTAGACAAGGTCTACTACAGGCCTTCAACTGACAGAGAACTTCCTATTATGAAAGAGGGAATCGCATTAATCAACAGAACTATAATCTTTTCCTGTTTTTCATGCTGTGTTAAAATCCTTCTGCCACTGCCAAAGTCTATCTCTCTCACACTGTCTGTCTCTGTCTGTTTCTCTTCTCTGTCTCTCTCGCACGCACGCATGCACACGCAAACACACACGCACGTACGCACGCACGCACACACACACACACGCGCATATAAATAAAAATCCCCCCATCGCTGTTTATGACATTAATTCACTGGAAGCAGAAATCTCAAGCATTCCATCTCTGGAAAAACCTGAAATTTGATTATCCTCCCCCTCCTTCTGCATGCACAGCACATTCTCCCAACAGTTTGCGCCTTGTGTTCATCACATGACAACACCCCTATGCAGTAGTGTACGTTCAAACATCATCCCATCTGTGCCACCTCGTACCACTGAGACCACCTGTAACCCAGCACGGTCATTTTACTGTTCCCATGTTCCCCTAGCAGACACTGAGTGCGCTGTGAATTCCCCACGGCGGTAGAGTCTCGGTCTCTGTCCGGCGTGAGAACTCCGGCAGATTTCACTGCAGAGCCCCTGTTCATCAGGAACATCACCTGGGAATCTTCAAACCAGCTTTCAATCATAACAGAAGCACAGACTTTGACAGTGAAAATGCATGTTATCTGCACACTTGATGCACAAATATGCAGTAGACATGCTGAATGTTATAACGTAATACTTATCTGGCTTGACAGTTACTTACGAGACTGCGACTGCCATTCAACACACCCACAGTACACACACACTGAACGCAGTCTGTGAAGGCACACACTGAAACACAAATTCTGAATCCAACACTGCATGTCTGGGAAGTTATCAGTCGGTGGCCATCAGCCGATTAAACTGTCCCTGGGCTAAAATAACGGGGCGTTGCATTCCACCTTCATAAATGACACAGTCCGCTCCGTCACGCTGCTGTTTAAAGACACTCTCTGTAAACATCCGAGCGTTAGCTCTGTGAGTGACAGCACTGAACTGGGTCACAGCCATACTCAAGGCAAAACAGGGACGTGATATGGAATTAGGATCAGCCCGTCTGCGTGAGCCGTGCCGCACATCCAACTGATTACAGGAAGAAAAATGACGGCACATTCCAGTGGATGATGAGGGGGTGTCCGGCTGTAGTTGCCACGGCGATAGTTACCCCGACCCACCTCAGTCATCCACTGGCACGATCCCACATTTCTCTTTACCAACGCCACACAAAGGCAATGCTCCCTTTTTAAATGTGGGACCGCTATTTTTAACTCGACTTCAAAGGCAGAGAAAACGTCCATGTGAGGCAGTTATTCTCACCCGCTTGATAAGAAGCCACATTCCTTCTGGCTAACAGTAACGGTGTGAAAATGAGACAAGAATGAATCAGTCAGTCAGACAGAGAGACCATGAAGGCATAGCACTGGGGAAAGCTGGGGCAGATAATGTGCAATATGGTGAAATGTTAATTTGCCTTTTAATAGATTTTTCCTATGTTTTATATTTATATTTATATTGTTGCATGCCATGCTGCAGCATATCATTTCCCCATGGGGATTAGTGAAGTATTTATCGACAGTTTTCATATTCACAGTGCAATTCTCCCGTTGGAAATGAAACCATGTTTGTTGATCAACAACGAAACTGACGTCAAATGAGTGATGTTTTTTAAAACACAGATTTTTCGCTCAGCAGCTCCATTAAAAAAAAGGCCCCCTCTCCTTTTTCTCCAAAAGCAAAATGGTGTCACGCCACTGAATCTATCAACTCCAATTTGCTTGTGGTCAGTTAAAACCCAGACTTTCAAGATCAAGCTTGAAAACAGCTAAGTGGAGAGAACTGATCCCAACAAGGTGCCAACACCTGAAATGGCCACGTGAGAACACAAACACACTTTCAGTTGCAAATGAATTCCAAACAAACAAGTAGTCTGACCTGTTTTCAACGGTTTCATTTTTTTTCTGTATCCTACATTTCTGTGCAGAACCCACAGAGGGATCATTGTCAGCTTGTTTACAACCGTGAGACACAGCAAATCACAGTGCAGAAAAAACTCATGATGCACAAGACGGGTATACTGCGGATTTAATGGGCCTCAACTACCCAAAGAATCCACTGGACCTGTCCCAAGAGATTCATTAGATGAACACATCATATAACATGCAGAGTTGTGATAAATCAATCTGCCTGCACAGACACTGTATCACAGTTTCATGTGCTGATATGTTATGCACCTACTGGAGCATACAGTACTGGTATCCACATGGCTTTGTAAGGCAAGTGTTTGTACCCACCAGGCATGTTTTGGACAGACATTTTTCTACGATCACAGGGATAGCCAATCACCCCCATTGACAGAAAGTGGCATTGGCACGATAAGCAGGCTACGCGCTCCAGACGTTTGTCACTGTGCTGCAAAAACGGGATGTATTCATGTCCAGAGAGGTTTCTCACAGGAAAGCGACACCGTTACACGACGTCAGTCTCGTCCCACATGAGGACTGCCTGTACCGCTCCCGCTGGGCCCACAGGCCAAGGGGTCAGCTGTGGGAGAAGTGGGAACGGAGAGGATGAAATGTCACTGCTGGCACTGACCAAAATGTGCAGTGAGGCGGTCAGTAGACCGGGCACTGTGAGCAATAGCAAGTCCTAATTACAGTAGCATTTTAATCCAGAAGTGAATCCACAAAGGCCCCATTAAATATGCCTGGGTCATTCATACGAATGTGCACTGAATTGTGTAATCAACATTAACACTGCCATACTTGTAAAATAGACAAGGTAATTAATTAATGGCCATTTTATTGGTCCCATATCTGGTAGCTAGGTGAATGCAAAATTTATATTGCTGTATTTTGGTCATGTTTTCAGCTACCGGACTGGATCTCCTTGACATGGTTCTCTTGTTTCTATAAAAATGATTATATTAATAGATTTATATAGTTCTATATTATATTTTGTATTACATATATTTCATTTATCTTCAAGTACTGTACAGTGAAGGGGAGCAGGGGTCAGATTTCTGTCATAAGGCTACAAAACCACATCCCTGTCCTTATATTCTGACTCAGTTAAAACCTAATTATCCACAAATAGATTATCCAAAAATGCATTCACACCATGTACCAAGAGGAAACCATTGGAGAAATACTTTTTAAAGTTTAAGGGAAAAAAATTTACATGTACCCTGCCTGGATACAAGCACAAGAACAACCTCTTCTCTGGAATTTTAATTTCCAGGACAGACTGATTCAGAGTCAGGCTCAGCGTCACACACATCCCACGGGCCTTGCTAAAGTCCTAATATGCTCAGGCCATTTAAAGGGGCTGACGAAATCAGCAGCTGCTTTGCTAGCCGCAGTCCCTAGCACGTGGCTGCACTGTGTCTCTGCGTGGGTGGAAGCCTGAATAACTGGCACTGACGACATCCTCTAATGCAGTTACGCAACCCAACTGACCAGAGGTGACCGAAGCGGCAGCGGTTCCCTGGAAACGGACGGAGCCAGACCGAGCGCTGTGCCCGAAACACTCCGCTATTCTCCAATGGCTTCCCCTGCCACAGGTAAGAACGTCACCTCAGGATCGCATCGGTCAAGCAAAGGACCCCGTGTCATCTACTCCTAGCGCATCACAAAAAACCCAGCTCAGGCGCAGCTCTTGGTTTCCACTCCTGGTAATCACCAGACATGTCTTCCACATTTCCATCCCTCACCCAGGGCAGGGTTGGTAAAGGACACCCTCTCAGTGAAGTGCATCTGCTGAGAATTCAGACATATAACCGCCATCTTCTTACAAGCCATTGTGTTCCTGTTCTGTTTTACCTCAGGAGGTTTCCAGCCTGAACGGTGAGAATTAAGTCCCACCTACAAAGTCGTTGGATAACTAGCATTACGGGGAAGCATAAACAATCCTCATTAAAGCACATTACCACCACACCCCAATCTTTTGTGTCCCTGAAAAATCGCCCATTAAGCGTGGTGCGTCTACACACCTACCCAGGACAGGGAATGCAGTCACAAACAGAATCTGCAAATCCAGCGACCTTTCGAGCAGCCGTTCTGAGGGGTGGCCAGGAGAGGCAGAGGGCCCAGGTGGTTCACTTCTCCAGTCCCAGGTGGGTCAAATTCCAGTACAAACAGCCACCTGTTCCCTTTGCCAGCCGGCTCACAGGTGGCCATGATAGTTTATGCAGTTCTGTGCAGCTACTCAGGTGAAACGACTGATTGCATTTATGAGGAAGCACAAGAGGGTACGCTGGAGAAGCACGGCATGCACTTCCATTTGGCCAGTATCCTTCAGCCATTTCAGTTTGCTCGAGTGTCAACAACGGCAGTGAAACAGGAGAAAAACAGTTTGACCCATTGAAGTCAGCGAACTTGGCGAGAGAAAAAGCATGATTGTGTATATTTAATGAAACAACAGCAGAGTGAAAAGAGAGCCAGCTCTTTCAAAGAGAAAACTGTGACATTAGGAAACTCCACTGAGTCCAGGCCTCTTTCTGACCCATACTCGCTGACCTACTTCCTCCACCCCCCCCACCCCCACAACCCAAGAAAAGCAATACAACAGGTCTCACAAGAGGCGTCAACCTGAAAATGCTTCAGTCTCAAAAACATATCTGTGGAGGCACATTATGAAGAAACTAGGCGGTAACTAGGCAGTAAACCTTTAAATGTTTTACGGTGTATATTTCACTGTTTAAGTAATTAAAAAAATGTAATTGCATGTTATATGAGTATATTCTTCAAGAATCCAAGAGACGCTCAGCTACAGCCTCAAAATGTGTTTTCTACACATATTTTACAGGTCTCCCTTTTGAAAGTGGCATTTGCCCTTTTTGAAATTCCCATCCATTAATTCATCAGAGCTATTTGTAAAACTACTGTGCAAACACTGACAATTTCCTCGATGACTGCTATCAAATGCATGATAAAAAAATATTAATGCACTAAACAGAGATTAACTGTAAGCCTCTCCATGATACAAAATGGACAACAAATGAGTTCAATAGGCAATCAATTCTCCAGGCAACTCAGCTTCCAGAAAAGATCCATTCTCATATTTCATAATTAATCTCTAAAATGACCTTTTTAAATAGTTTTTTTTAAAAGCACAACCTACAACATATGCATTATGACCATGAACTCGCAATGTCCAGCATTTAAAAATTACATAAATATTAGGTAAGAACAGCATGCACTGTCAGTCCCAATGTACTGAAGAATTGTAACATAGGATGCCCTACTTTCTACACATCTAATATTTCTCAGCTGAAAGAACACATAGCACTTGAAAAAGAATCAGGATGCAATTCCCCAAACGTGCAATACATACAGAAATAATATTTTTATTTTTATAAAAAGAGCATAACATTAATGTCAGCTAATTAGTATTAAAGTAGGCACTTATGCAACATTTTAGATTGAGGATTTTTAACAACTTTGTTTTGTTGTTTAATCCAGCGATATGTACAAGAAGTACGCTAGTAATTGTTGCCATGCATTTTAAAAGCAATATATCGGGCATTACACGTGACAGTCGGAATGAGGTTACTACCTTACCCTGTGGGCACCGTGGACAGGAAAGAGCAAAATTAGAGAGGTGATTTGTGAATACAGAGTATGAGTAATGTCAAAAACAGCTCACAGGAGAATGTGGGACTTTCATTCTAGTGGAAAATCTAGTTTAACCACCAAGCTGACTTCCTGAAAAAGCCTCTATTATCAGAACAGCCAACAACATACTACAACTCGTACAAGCAGAAGTGCAAGTAAATTATATGTTTGTACAGTAACACATGAGGTAGCACATATTACAAAATTAAATATGGAAATACTACGTTTCAGAGCTTTGACCACTGCCGTGAGGGAATGAGGTGTCATAACACCACTGCCATGAAGGTATGAGGAGTTATACCACTTCATAAAAGAAAAGAAGAACACATCGTGGCTAGAATTGCATCTTGTTGACATCTGTGTTCAGATCATTTTGATCTAGACTCCTAGACATTGAGAGGCCGGGAGTACAGGCTGAGTCATGTGACGAGCAAACAGCCAGAGGGGCCTTTGGGACTGACTCTGAATACAGAAACTCCCTGACAAACCCAATGAGTCACTCGTTGCATCACAGCCCTGGAAAGGGAGAGGGGACACAGTTAAGAGGGTACGGGGGGGCGTGCCGTCTGTTGGCATGGGAGTCTTTGGCATGGGATCACTCTTTTTTCCCCCTCAGTGACCATCCCCTCATTTCCATTTTTGGCAAACACAGAGGCTTTATCTTAAGGCCGCATTATCTCAGCACCAAATTCCCTATTAAACACTCAGCCAATACACAGAGAGCACCGGCAGAGCATTTAAAGCACAGCGCCCATATATGCACAGCTAAGCCCTTCTCCCACCCGTTCTCTATCCCATTAAAAATCAGCAGCCTTCGGCTCACGTGGCACCAGACAGCTTTGCCCTCGCTGGCAGGGAGGTTATTTCAATCCATGAACTAGAGAAACCTCGTTGTAACAGAACGCCAAGCACGCCAACCGTTCTTGGCGTCTGCATGCCACCAACAGCCACACCCCTTCCCCTTCCCCTCCCCCGGCTCAAACAAGTTCCGTGGGTCACAAGCCGCATGGCTCGGGCACTGATTTGACAAGGCTAAAGGCACGGCGATGTGAGGCCGCCGCCCATGACCGTGACAGCTGGCAATCCCCCTCCCCCACCCCCCAACCACATCCCACAGCCAATCACATTCTGTAAGTGACGAATCAGCACGGAAAATGCGGTGGGCAGACCCCACTCAGCACACCAGCAGAGGACTCCATTATTGCTCATTACACCTTATCCTTTGTCCTCGGGCAGTAGTCACGCGCAGGGGCACTACACGAGGGAGCCCACAGTGATGGCTTCACGGGGCCACTCGGGGTGTCTGCATGACGAGGCTAGCCCAGTCACAAAGAGCCTGCTCACAGCCAGGGCGACGGAGGGCGAGGTGAACACCGCACGGCGTGGGGAAGTGACGACAATGGGCCGAGGCAGACCCCTCTGAATAGGGTCCATTTACCTCCCACTTGAGATAAAGAACAAAGAACAAAGGCAAACTCAAATCCTTCAGAGAAGGCCGGGGAAATTCTGCAAACGACACGCTGCCTCAGCAACAATGGCTCTTCGACTAAAAATAGGCTCAGAATCCATCTGACGCGTACGTCAGCCGCAGCTGGATCGCTGGCGACAAGGCTCGAAGCTTCTCAGGGCTCAAAAAAGCCACAACAGCTGTGGACGTTTCACGACAGGAAACTCCCTCGGACTCAGGTGTTCCTGCTGCCGCCACCGCAGCTGTCGTTACCTCCCTAGAACGCAAATAAATGCACCCACTTATGCATTTGCATATGGAGCAATTCAAGTTACTGTAACTCATAAGTATTTATGGTATAATAGCAGTAATCGACCTGGGGTTTGTACCAACAACCGACAGTATGCAAATACAACAGGCTACTGGTAGAGAGAGAGGCAGCACTACAATGGCGTGCTGTGATCCACTCTTAATGAACAGCATGTGAAGGAAGGCATCACTGTGTATGGTCACGCAGGACTAAGTGAGACGGGGGGAGGGACTGATGCCTGTCACATTGAGAGGCTAATTGCCCACTTCCTGCATGCATCCCGGGTCTGAGCCTGGTGGCGAGACTCAGGCTGTGCCCAGCATCTGCACTAAAAGCTGGCAGAGGTGTGGTGGAGTTTTTATAGCCACAGGTGGCTGCGAGTTCAGATCTCAACTTGTCTTGCTCAGGGACATCTGCCATTGAACCCCTGAGCAGGACAAGTGCGCAAAAATGGATTCAAAAATGGGCAGCAATGCAACAGGATAAATGATGAAAGTGTGAGCTATGCAAGGATCCCTGGAGAAGACCATACGCTGAGCAAGCTTCAAATATAACCACGCGCTGCCATGATGACTCTAAACCATAAAATAAAACAAAAGAAAACTTACTGAAATAAAACAGGACAGACACAATCAGACAAGGTTGAAGAGCAGCAAGCCTGTTTCTCAGTGTGTCACATATATCAAACTGGGAAGAACAGTTTTCAAAAGCCACTCCCACTGGACAGCTTTGTGGTTTCCAGTTCTTCCCTGGGAACTGGTATTTTGCAAACAGACGAATGGGGTAATTCCCCTAACACCAAAATGACCCCGCACAGGGGGACAAACCCCAGATAATTGTTTTAATTGCTCTTAAATTGGTTTAAAATGACTTGTAAAGAGCCAGAAATTATCCCCACTCTTAATATAGATGCAGTAGATGCACAAAGTGCAATGGCAATTTGGATTTGGTTCTTACAGAGGAGAGAGCAGTGTTGTGCCCTCAGAAATATGAAGAGTTTCCTGCCTCATCTGATTCAAGCAACGTGTCACACAGCAGTGAAATACACCAGTCCTGTTGAATGAGGAACTGAAAAGGCTGAATTTGCCTTCATTTGCAGTTTGTCTGATGAGCAGTACAGAAGAGAGGAGATGAGTGGGCAGAGAATGGGGATAGTCACAGAAGTCACAACACAGATTACCACCCAAATCTCACTGTGATTTGCAACCACACCTCAATGACCTCACAACAACAGACTTTGAAACAAAACCTCAATAACTTGCCTCCTAGCTAACAAATCCACATATAATAGGATAAATGGGTTCACAATATCAGAATATGTGGAACTGCAGGAGAGGGGCTGCCTGGTTGGACATACCAAGCATTTATAACTCGCTCAAGCTTATTTAAAAAAATTGTCAAATACTGCCATTTTCCCGAGTCACCAAAGTAGCATAATATTCCAAAGTTAAATGATTCTAAAGTTTAAAAAAATAGAATGCACAGAGTTGTCATGTATGCCTTGGCAGCAATAAAGGGCTTAAACTTTTAAAGCCCTTTGAATGGGGATACACCTTAATAAGAGGGTCAAAATAAAGATATTTCCTTTGTGTCGACTGTATATTATTTAGTATGTCATCTGACCTGAGCAATAAAACCAGCTGTGAGATCTAATTCCATGAGTCCATTATGGAGCATGCAGTCAATAAAGATACTCATGACTTGCTGACCTGTCCAGTACCAAACTCTGGAAGGGTATGTGAAAATGCCTTCATGAAATTCCACATGAAGAAAGTCTACAATAAACCAACATGATTTGAGGAATCTAAAGACTAACTTCTGTTCATCTCTGTTTGCCTGACCAAAAAGGGTGGAGCAGTGACTGAGGAGATTGGGGACCCCCACACCTACCACCCCCCACGTCTCTGAGCAGTCCTCACCTGCCGGGCTACTCGCCGAGCCTCCCAGTAGGGCTTGGAGTCTTCCACCGGCTTCCCAATCTTCTTCACCACCTCGTCTAGCTTGACCGTGGCCTCCACCAGAACAGAGCGGAACCTCTGCCGCACATCCTGTGGAGACAGGGCCGATTGGTCAAGCTCTTTTAGTCAAGCTCTTCAGATAATCTCATGCCATCATCATGAATTAGAGGAAACAAAGACGATCTCTATGAAGGATAATGATATAGCTCAGCCTAACCGGGCAGCTGCAGCACGACAGTATGTCTGCGGCAAGGTTCGGAATCTTGGTCCCCATCTATGGTGCATGTTTGCTTTTATGTGTGTGTTTATGTGTGCCCGTGTGTGTGTGTGAGTGAGTTTGTGTGTGTATTTGTGCGCGTGTGTGTGTGTGCGTGTGTGAGTGTATGAGTGTGTTTGTAGATGTACATCTCTCCATTGCTAAGCCTTCCACTTCACTTTAATTTGAGCACTTTAAATACGCATTGTCCAAAAAAATGTGGCTTCGTGCATCGTTAAAGTGAGCAGTGTCCTCTAATTCAGTCTGCATCTGATCGAGTTAACGGAGAGAAGTCTTTACACAGCCATCAGAGATCTGTGCAGTCAAAAATCACTTAACATATGGGTTTTACTCTTGGTAGGACAAATAACTGCGTTCACAAAGCAGCCACTTTTAAATCTGTAAACTATATGAAGGGCATCAAGCAAATGTCTACTACTATACAAGGTTATCAACAGATTAATACAACAGATTTCCCAGGAAGCTATACCTGGGAAGCTACAATAAGCTGAAAAGGTACATAGGGCAAGTGAACATTTAAACTCCTTTTCAGTTTTAACTCACGCCCAGGTCTCTCATTTCCGAGAGCAGAAATGCCTGCCTGTGAGCAATGACAAATCTAAAATTAGACTCTTAAAATCTGCCACTTGGTCAGACTGTGGTACACTCTGGCTCCAGGCGTAGGACGTGAAGCTAAGACCGGTGATGACAACATCCTGGCATACAACAGCGCCAAGGGCGAAGATAATGGACATGAATGGGAAAGGATGTGATAAGGGAAACGGAACTTCCTGTGACAATGAGCATCCTGCTTAATGCCAGTGACAAGAGGGGATGCATTCTAGCAGCTTATCATGAACGCCGGTAACTGAGAAAAAATATTTGTACCAACCAGCTTCCAAGATGGCCTTCGTGTTTTTTTTTTAAATTTATTTTTCTGAATATAATCTAAAACAAATCCTTTGAAAATGTTTAGTTAGACATGGCATTTAAATGTCACCACTTCATATGGAACATTTTTGGTATCAGCTTGCTGTATTCAGTTAAACAATTTCCCAGAGTTTAATTTCCTTCCCAGTGAAAATTATGAAAATGTTCCAGGGGACTTTCATCTCATTTCAAGCTCCACCTACAGTACTATACAAATATGCAGCAATAATAAAGGCTGTTTAAATTAGAGATCACAGTAAAAGACCAGCTTCTTTGTAATTTAGCTCTCTCTCTCTTTCTCAGCATTCCCTTTAATTTCTGCCACTCTTCCCCAATCATCTCTTCTCTAATCCCTCTTTCTCTCAGATTGCATCACCATCATAACCACGCAGAAGAGCAGATGAAAGAGAAAGCTAGACTCTTGGAATGGGAGCCCAGGTCCCTGTCAATGAAGAGACGCATACCAGTGAATCTCTAAGAATATATCAGGGTAATCCAAAACAAAACACCTAATCAGGACAGCGTGTCACCAAGGAGAAGCAAAGGGAACTCACTGTTGCAGAGCAGACTTCATTCCCTTTGTGTCAATGATACCACTCAGCTTATGATTATCCAAATAAAAAACCGGGCCTGCAATGTTTATTCAAATGTGTCACAGCAATATTCTCATAAATTCCCATCGTTAAATAAGATGAAACAGGATAATAGGCAGTGTTCTCCCTGCAATTATTTAATGAAATTATAAATTTGATAATGACTTTTCACCCTTGCAAATTTAGTGCTGATACTGTGGCTATTACCTTGTTCTCAGTGAATTTCCTTTGCTTTGTCATTTTGAAAACCTTAAACATTCCTTACCAAAGAAATGGACAGCAGTTCATCACCACTTAAGAGCAGCCAAAGACAAGCTGCCGTCTATCAAATTAACTCACATCAGAATAAACTGAAGTAGTTAAGATGGCTTATTCTAACAGTTGTTCATTGTGAAAGCATTTTCATTCAGACTGTCAGCACACTTTCTCAGAAAAACAGAAATACCTCCAGTTCTGTCTCCCATCGATTGATGTCATCGGTGGACTGATTCAATTTCTCGAGCTCACCCTGTATGAAGAAATTGAAAGAAAACAGTGAGCGAGAGGAGGAATGGGAGAAAGACAAAGTGAAATAAGAGGAGGAGGGAGGGAGGAATGTTAACTCTCGCAATGAGGTCAGTAACATCTGGATCTTGTTAAGATTTGTCAGAAAAAATCTAGAGGATTCTTATAGAGGCAGAACTGCAGTTTAAAGAAAAACCACCAAGATCTTAATACTCTCCCTTTTGTACATATACATAGAAGGAAACTATTTTATGTAAAAACTTTGTATGTGAGAAATTCAGGATATAAACAACATTCTCAACTTAAAAAGCAAGCACAACTTCAACAAACCTGGAATACTAGGCCTTAACAAAATATCTAAGCAGTGTGCGTCCCATACACCATTTATAATATTACGCTGTTTATAACGAACTGAAGTGTAGGAAGGCCTACCCAAATGTAATGTGACAAAAATAAAACGCCCAACAGTAATTGGATACAAACTTGAGTGGTTATCTAAATCAAAACACCGGAGGGAAGAGAATGAAATTGTTAGTAACTATTCGGTGACACGTCATCGTTTCTACGTACATAATCAATCATTTTGACCGTAAAAGTGGCATTTTTTGGTGGCATTTCGAGCGTTGCCAACAATAGTCTCTTCAACATTACAGGGATTAAACCCTTGTCACAGAACATCAAGAAATCTTAACAGCCGCCTTGAGGTCAGATAACCTTCGCTGCATTCACCGGATTAAACTCCGACTTTTTAACCAGGTTCATTTAAAGGACGTCGTGGCTACCTGCATGCAATATAGCAGCAAAAACTAGCCAGTCAAACACACCAGTGCCTACATGTCCAAATGAAAACCAGTGGCTAGCCCAGCAAAACATCCGTCGACGATAATACAATGCAAATAAAATTATGGAGACTGCAGACATACGTTCTCCCTTTCCTTCAAAGCACTTTGCATGTCACTGTTTAATCGTTTGTCGTTTTTCTCTGGTGTGTTGTGAGGGTTTTACCTGGATTCTGGGGTCAACTTCTTCTTCTTCTGGCATTTCTGAATCTTCGTCTGATTTATTTCCCTTTTCTAAATCGTCCATTTCGGACAATTTATCTCAATTGCTTTCTCTGATTCGGAACAAAGCAAGCCCGTCTGCGTTAAGGCTGGTGAGTTCAGACGGATTTTTTCTCTGCTCCACGCCAAAAACGTTGTTCCATTGTGTAGCTAAACCTCTGCGAGCCAATATAATATTGATTGTTACGTTTTATGAACCAATTGACGAAAATAAAAACAGTTTATCGTCAAGTCGCGATAACTGGAAGGAACCCTCTCAAAGAACAGACAGCCGCTAGGGCAGCTGATCAGACCAATACGACTATCGGAGGACGGAACGGGATGGAGAGAACGAAGCCGTCCGGTTACCCCGCCCCCTCTAAAAATAAATAAATGCTTCGAGTTATGTCACTTAGTCCTGTTCATATCAAGGGAATTTATAACCTTCTCCAAGGCCCCTGTACTTTACAAACCAATGTACCTTATTTAATTGGACAATTGCGACGATTTTTATTTATTTATTATTAAATTTTATTATTCATTTAATTATTATTTTTATTTTTTTGTGAGACTGCACCTAGACGACTGGTAGTCGTAGTTTCTGACTTTTTAACACAGGTCAAGCTTGAACTGTTTGTGGTGAACACGGCCAGTATGACAACCAACAGAAACAAATGTAATAGCCTAACTTGTTTCTGGTGTTGAAGTTATTTCATTTCCCACTATTTAATAAATATTGTTTTGGCGACCTGTTTTTATTACCGTTATAGGCTAATTTCAATATGTATTGGCACCGACAATGCTGAAAGTATAGGCGTAGATTACTGCTCACGTATCTCCAGTCATTTGGTTGTTTCGTTTTTGTAACACGAATCTTTGTACGAACATCATATTCGTCATATTTGCTGAGGGAAGTCCAATACTGCCGAGATGTAGGCTAATTGTTCAGTTTATTAAACGATTTAGTGTCTGTTGTCAGTTCGATTAACCAAATTATTCGTGTATGCATGCACAGTTTCTTTATCACGTTTCCCAGAAACATAAACGATTCGTGAAAATGCTGAGATACCCTGAATAGATTTACTTGTAAATGACTGATGATGCAGCGAGCAATACGACGAGACCACAACCACATACGAAAGTGACGTTACGTTGTATTTCGCATCATAGAATAGGTTACGTTTCACCTTGCGTTCTCATAGCTGTTTCGCGTATTCCTAGATGTGTATTAAAATTTGCTTTAAATTATGTGTTAAATTAAGAGAACAAGCCGACACATTCTTCTGCAAACGTTGAATGCTGCGCTACACATTCGATTTTAGTAGTGTAAGGTGCTATTTCAGATGTGCATTAGAGGCATTCGCACTGGTGAAACAACGATAAAGTGCCTATCCGTCCATTGGTCGAAAATGGAGTAACCCACGCGAGTAACTGATGGATTTCAAGGGGATTAAAGACAGTCGTTAATCACGTGGAAACTTTAGTTCTGGACGTGTGACTGAGTCAGCGATGCTGTGACGCTTGAAAACTGGGGCGTTTGTCTGACCACGCTTGTCTGGCTGCAATGATCATTACATCCGATAACGGTGTTTATGTAGCATATAACTGCCCACATGGAATACTCTCAGTGGTCACACTAAATTGCATTATAATACAAGCATAAGTAAGCCAACAATGTTATGAAGTTTTAGCCAACAATGGTCTGTATTTAGAAAGCGTCTCAGCGTAGGAGCGTTGATCTAGGATCAGTTTCTAGCTTCTCGGCTCAAAATGGATATCAGATGTCGACAACGGAAGCCAGATCCAACATGAACAGTCCTACCCAGAGGTGCTTTGTGAATACAGGCCAGCGTCTAAAAATTATCACTGGGAGCTAAGAAGCATTCACCATAGATGGGGTCTGAGATTTCGGACTGTGCCACAGACACATACACACTATATGAACTGTTTATAAGACAGCTTCCTCCTGCCACACAATATTGTGAAAGTGAGACCAAATATATAAGGTAATACTATCCAAGAATGCCAGACTTGCAATAGGATCCCTACACTGGGGCCCTCTCTACATCTATTATGCTGATATCTTGGAGTGTCAAAATCAACCTGAGGTATCTCAAGGTGAGAAGCTTTTATGGATGATGCACTTATCCCCCGGCCACTGTCTGCTAGGGTGTGAAGCACTGATAAGAGTTCATTACCTGGAAAACATGTTCACACAGGCTCAGAAATATAACTAAAAGCTGCAAATCTTGGAAAACTCATGCAAGAAAAACAATCTTTTTTTCTATTTTACATTTTTAATCACTTCAGTGAATGAAACTTGTTATTTTGATCATTATTCAAATCGCAAACCACTGGTTTAACAGTGGTTTGTGGAAAAAGTACCAGTTTACTGTTATATAATACAAGATTTATCTTGTTCCCCTCAGAAGTGAGACTGTAATGTGAGGCTGCTGGAAGGCATCCAACATGAGCAAATCATTATTTATGAGATGAGTTGTTTGTAGGTGATTGGTGACTATTCTCCTCAATCTCTAATGACAGAGGATGTCACTAATATTGTATATTATGTACTATAAAGTGAAATTATGCCCAGTTCAGGCATTGGGGTTAACCATCCAACCACCCCTACCCCTGACCCCTCAATACACCCCTCAATGGGGTGTGAATCCCCTCAGTTTTATCACCCCTACATTGCCTTAATAGACAAAGCTTCACAGGAAAACAAAATCCTGGCCATTTGCCTCAACTGGTCTGGCCCTTTAATGCAGACCTTTGTGGTGTATCCTGCCCCAGCAGGAGAAGCCACCAGTCAACATAACACAGGGTTGGGAATCTGATCAAGGAGACAGGCACTGTCCCTGTGAATGACCACGCCTGCAAAGTAGTTTCCATGTTCATGGCCAGGAAGGAAGAATATGTACTAAAACAGCCTTCAAAGGCTACACAAGAATCATTAAATAACTAATTAGGAATTTGTTTAACACTGGATCAAAGGGATGCTGGCACTGTGTTCTTTTGGAACCCCTTTTGGACTGCCTGGGTTCTGTCTGTTTTTGTAGAAGCAGACAGCAAAAAGGTGTTTTAGCTTGGTGGTAATTGGTGTTGCGACTGATACAGGTTTTAGAGTGCAAGTAAAGGGTTCTTAAATTAGAGCAAAATTGTGAAAACAGTACTGTCGTCGGCAGGGACTAATGTGCACAAAGCGAAAAATTCTTGAAGTGAAATTCTAACAGAGATTAAATGAGTCCAAAATGTACACTGCTGCAAGTTAAAAATACTCTGTAAGCTGATTTTACAGTTTACGTTTTGCTGTTTAAGGTAAATTATTCAGTAGGAAAGACAAACCCCCACTGAAAGTTATTGACAGCCAGGCAAAAGTGCATTTTATTCAAATTAATCTGAATCTGAATCTGGTTTTTTGGCTCTCTTAACGTTTCTTCCTGTCTGTCCCACCCAAGGAGTTTTTCCTTGCCACCTCCACACTAGGTCTTGAGGGGGTTCGGCCAGGATCCATTGTAAAGTGTACTGCAACAAATTTTTGTAGAATGTGCCAATTTAATTGGATTTGATTGTAGTATGGAAGCTCTGAGTATAGCAGACGCTATGGTTGTTCAAATTGAGACAGAGACAGTGACTTTTTATACAACCACTGACAAATTGAACTGAAAAAGACTCAACGTCAAAACCATCTGAAAAATCACTAATATTTAGTTACATATGTTATACGTAACATAGCGGTTCTAATGACGGCCTCAAATCCAGAGACACACATGGTTCCTGTGTAACAAATAATGAAATATTTTGTTAATAAAGGTTAAACAACTAGCATTAGATCATACACTTCAGTATTCACACTGGCTTGGAAGCAGCACATTGTGATTGTGTTCCATCAGGTATTGAAAATCAAGATTAAAAGGGCATTAATATCACCTTTTGAAAACAGGAGCAAGATTTAACTTATACGGACAGATTTTTGCTGCCCCCGGTGGACAACACTGGTACCAGTATTCTAAACGGTACAGTCAGGTACCGTTTCTGATTCTCGCACTTCACCAAAAAGATAGATCAATTCAAATTCTTTTGATAACCACTGAACCTCTACCTTTTTATTGTTCGTAAAGTAAATAAATGTATCTTATGTATTCATAAAAGATAAAATGGGCAATGCTTTTACTTAAAAACCAGTGATATAGCAACCAAATACATATACTTCTAATATGTGTTACCTTGCATGAGCTGTTTCTTGCATCGTTATTTTTTATTAAAACTTTGTTTAGCATATCCTGCCAGTTAATGCTGTATCACCATGTTGGAACTTTAACAGAAAAATGAATACACATACTTTTTCATGTATGAGATCAGAATAGCTCTGATATATTCAAAATAAAATTATAATTGAGACTGTGTTATCTGGTGGAATTGAAACCACTTATACTATATTACTGTAATACAATGGCAATGGTGAATAACCTTCAAGATTCTTGCAGTGGCAGGTGTGTGTTTCTTCTTAGTAGTATGCATCCGCTGGCTGACCTTTCATCCAGCTTCCTGGTCCTTTCTGTCAGGAATTATTGTCACACGATTATCCATATCAAAAGCATATTATTGTTGTTCTGAAATGTTGATGTTCCATGAAAGGATTTCCTATCACCAGTGTGTAATGGCCTGGGCATTGCACTCTTATTAATTACTTCTTGGAATAATGGAAATTTACAAATCTAGGCCTATTCATTGTGCACAAATTGTATGTCGTTGTGGATAACAGCATGAATTAAATGCCTAAAATGTAAATGTAAGTGTATATAGATAGAGTATATAGAGTTCTGAATTATGATAAGAGTGGGGACTTTGAATTTGTTTCTGATGTGATCTAGAAGATAGTGCTATACATTGTTATTTTTACTGATTTAATGACCTGCATTAAAATTTCATTTGACAGACATGAATAACAATCTCAAAATCAGCTGTCAGAAGTGGGATTTGAACCCACGCCTCCAACTGGAGACCAGAACACTCCGGGACAGGGAAGGTTGCGTTACCTTGAGTCTGGCGCCTTAGACCACTCGGCCATTCTGACACCTACAAAAAAGAACCTTTTGATCAAACTTCAAAAACATAGGTATCACACTCTTAAAAAGTACCATTAGAAGTGGCATTCCAACCCATGTTGCTCCTTTGGGACTACAGAACTTACTAATGAGCCTGGAGCTTCACCCTGAGTCACTATCCTGACAGCCAATCAGAGTTGATGGAATTTTGCAGTTTGAATGATAATTTTGGAAAATTCTAATGAGAGAAGGGATTTGAACCTCTCATATGAGCCTTACATTCTATGGCCAGAACACTCTCTGGCAAAATAATCTATCCTCCAAAAGTCTGATACCTTAGACCAGTGGTTCCTGGGGACCTCCTGTGTATGCTGGTTTTCGTTCCAACTGCAATTGCAATCTCAGAATTTTAACAAGCTGTTCATTTTTATTAATTAGGTGCTTCTTCATGTCTACAGGGATTATTTATGCTCTTAAGCTGCATTATGTCAGAAACAGCTAAGCATTCCATGAAGAATACGATTGTTGTTCATGTACTTATTCAATATTGCAAACAATTGCATAAAAAAGAGGGAACAAATTTAATTAAAGATTGAGGTGAATCAATAAGCTCCTGACTTGTGGAAATGTGGACACATGGGCACTAAACTCAACAATCTGGTAGATAATGAAGAATTCAAAGACAAAGCAAATAACGAGTCAAACTTGCATTGTGTTATTAAGTTTCAGGCCATTCTGACAACTTTGGGGGACAATGTTACAGAAGGAACAATACATTGCCATGTTTACTGCTTTAATGACAGGCACACAAGCTCGGAAAGCTAAAAAGAACACAGGAAAAACAAAACAAATGCTTTGAACCTGCACTTGGAACTTCATGTATATCATTCTCTGTAATGCATCTGACCCTGGAGTTATTAAGCTATATCATTTAATTTCAGAGAGCATGACTAACAAACTCAAAATCAACTGTCAGAAGTGGGATTTGAACCCACGCCTCCAACTGGAGACCAGAACACTCCAAGACATGGAAGGTTGCGTTACCTTGAGTCTGGCGCCTTAGACCACTCGGCCATTCTGACACCTATAGAAGTAAATCTTTCGATCAAACTTCAAAAACATAGGTATCACACGCTTAAAAAGTACCATCAGAAGCGGAATTCCAAGCCATGTTGCTCCTTTGGGACTACAACTTACTAATGAGCCTGGAGCTTCACCCTGAGTTGGGCATCTTAGACCATTGTTACTACCCTGACAGCCAATCAGAGTTAATTGCATTTTGCAGAGCTTGAATGGTAATTTCGGAAATTTCTAATGAGAGGACGGATTTGAACCTCTCACATGGGCCCTACATTCTATGGCCAGAACACTCTCTAGCAGAAGAATCCATCCTCCAAAAGTCTGCTTCCTTAGACCAGTGGTTCCCAACCTTGATCCTGGGGACCTCCTGTGTATGCTGGTTTTCGTTCCAACTGCAGTTGCAATCCCAGAATTTTATCAAGCTGTTCATTTTTTTTAACTAGGCGTTTTTTTTTTTTACTTGTAATATGTAAATGATGCTCTGGCCACTTTTGCGTGGGAAAGCTAGGTTGGAAAGGCTTACTAAGCATTGTGTCTTTTCTGGATGTGGAAAAATCAAGATGTTTTTTCTTTTCAAAAAGTGAAGAGACCCACAAGTAGTGTAAGAATTGGAATTCTGGCTCAGGCACCTTTTTAAGAACTGTCTTTTCTCCCCACAGAGGTCTCAGATTACTCAAAGTAAAAAAAAAAATTATGAAAGTTTATGAGAGATTGAAATGAATTGTTTCATATAGAATGCTTCTTCTTATCATTTCATGTTTGGCCGCTTGGATCACATACTTAATCAACCTGTAGGCGGTAAATGAACAGTAGTGGTTTTATTGTTTCACTTTGAGAAGTAAAACGTTGTTCTTCAGTTTTATAATCTGTTTGGGTGAATGTGATTCATAACTGAGAATGCAGCTTCACCTTGGTGTCTTAACCCATATTCAACCCTTATCATTCTGGTAAGGACTGAATCTTCACATACATGTGCACTAAATAGAACTGCTCTGTCAAGAATTTTCATATCTTGCAATATTGACAGACCCGTGTTCCTTTCTGTGGAATTGTATGACCCCCCTACCCCCCCACCCCCATACTCTCCTTTACGTGATGCACCCCACACTTGAGTCCGTCAGACAACAACATTGTCTTACATCAGTGTCATTTAAGATAAAGAAATCAATGAGTGGGAAAAAATATTATAATAGCAATAATGGCAATACAGCCACGATAAATACTGATGAATGTTATCAGAGTATATTATTATATGGCATAGTGAAAAGAAATCATAAACATAGAGGTAACAAGATCAATAGCTGGAGTTTACCATCTTCTAGCTGTATTTTCCCTAGTATTAAGGGAGGATATCACAGAGGAGATGTTAAAAAATGATTTTTTAGAAACTTGTTCTTGCTCTGTGGGAGAGATTTAAAATATATTTCACACAGCCAGTGGCAATAGCTCCTAGAAAGAAAATCCAAATGCCACAGAGGAACTCATCATGTTACACTTTTTCAAAAGTATTTGAGTTGCAGAGAATTGAGGCTTATGATTGTTTAATAGAATGTACAGTATGTGCATATTTACAATAATCTCTTCTACTACCTTTTATTGTAATAGATAGAAGGCCTGTAGTATGTGGAAGGAAGATGACTCTTATCGAACTGGGTTAATCCTTTGCCCTGTTTCAGCTGTCCTTTATTACTGTAAGACAAATGGACGAGAACAGAGCATTTCACTGGATAACAGCGCCATAAGCATACCTTTTACTGTATCTGCTTTGCCACAATGTTGTACTTCACTATTCATTCAATGATTACTATTATTATTGTTATTATTATTATTATTATTACATTGCACAAATTGTAAGACCTAGATATTGGGCTTTACAAATAAACTGTGAAATAATTGTAAAGTAGCCATATGATATGGTTATCACAGGAAAGACTGATGACCAAGTGAATGCTCGTTTGTGATCATATAAACGGCATGGCAAGTGGCAATGTCTTCTGATCTATTTATACGGAAAATAATTAATAAGTCATTTTTTGCCTACGTTAGGCAACTGTAGCCTACATCTTCATTTTGGGCAGGTTTCTATCGTGTCCTTGAACTATATGTTTGCCTCAGAAACTGTAACATAATATAGTTTATTTTAACCTACATGAAATGTCGGGTCTGTTGTTTGAAAATGCATGCTTGCCGTTTGTACAGCCAATTCGAAAACAGCACTCAGCTTTCAAAATATGATCCTTTGTGAATCCACAGGATGAATCTAATAATGCAAATTATTTTTATAAGGCTAATATGTTCTCGTCATGAACTGGTGCAACAAAATACAACTGTTGCCCAAAAACATGGTTTTTCCGACAGGACGGTGTTTTCATTCTTTCGTCATCGCGTTAGGAGAGGGACGTTACGTTACATGTCGTAGGGCTGTGCGTGTGATGCCCACATTACCCAGAAAATCAGCACGGCGCATCTCGTCTCTGCAAGTCTAGCGAGCTGGGGAGAATATCGTCGAGAAACCAATGTGCGAAGCTGCTAACTAGTATATTTCACCATGCGGACGGGGTGCTAGAGCTTAGGAACGCTGTCAGCTGTTCTACTGAACATCATTTAGGGTGCGAGGAAGATATTCCCGGCTCACCGGCTCCGCTTCGACCACTCAGGTGCATAAAACAGCTGACAAAGGATGGAATTCAAGCAGCTGGTTGACACAGCCGAGAAATGGTGCTCCGGCAACCCATTTGATCTCATCTTCGCGGAGGAGATAGACGAGAGACGGTTGGATTTCTATGCAGAACCGGGGATCTCGTTCTACGTCCTGTGCCCAGATAACATGAATGGCGGTACAGACAATTTTGTAAGTATGACAAAACTGTATATGCGAGTGTTTGCAAGCGCGTGCGATTGAAAAGGGGTGTTGACGTGTCGGGCATGGGTTCTTGGTCCAAAGGATCCAATAAGATGCGCGAATGGATCCGTTTGCTTTATGGCGAATGTAATGATGTCATACATTGGGTAACCGCAGTTTGGTGCACCCACAGTAGCTTGCAGCTGCCTAACGATGAGGTTCTCGGCCGATTATGATTATGATTGATGTGTTTTGTTTCTTAATAAAAACAGTTCATATATTATCGTGTTTATGTTTACTTTTGTCAAACCGATTTCTCGGTGTAAATGTCTTCTGTGCACACGCTGGTCCTGAAAGCAGAGGGCGTTGGGTGTGGGAGCTGTATGCTGCCGTATCCATTTTCAGACTCGTTGGTCTCCTGAGAGATAATACATTATGTCAGCAGGACAGCCTGAAAGCCAGCGCAATTCCTACAGTGTTCAGCATTCCTTCTAGGTTCTGCGCAGCGGTTTATAAAATACTTGTTATTTAACTATTCTGAGTACTTTTAACGTTTGCTCCTTGTGCGCACTGTGATACCATTCAGGTGTATAGTTCAACTGAGAGTCTGAACTTTCATGCTGTTTGTAAGAATGACATCATTCACTTAGCTGCTATAACCCTCGGTGAGCTTAGCCCCACGTCTGACTTCATCCTTGGTTTACAAATAAAATACACACATTTTAAAGTATATTATGTGTATGCACAGAACCATTGTATCCATCATAGTTTGATGAACATATTGGCTTTGTTGTTGTGACAGCATAATCACCTTCCTCTAGGGTCAGTCTATTACATTTTATTCAATATGGCAGCAGTCCCTGAGCTCTTTTCAAAATGCAACACAGGACAGGAATCATGGACAATGAAGTATGGATTCTCAGTGGGGTGGCTCTCTGTAGTGTTAACAATTTCACTACCATTAATATCGATGAAATAAGTGCATTAAATATTTTTGTAACTGCACAGGCTGTTGTTTTGGGTGTAGTTTCCACCTAGATCCATTTGTAGCATTTTTACTTATCCTATTCACGAAGAAGCTAGCACACAGGGGTGAACACACTGCCTTCGCCCCACCCAACAATGGCATAATTACTATGTGTTACCACAGATACCACAGAGCAAACCGAAACGTACAGGATGGGAGAGTGATGGGATGATGCAGCAGTAAAGCAAAACAACACCAGAACTCAATACAGGACAAGCACTCTAAAGCATATGTCTGCCAGGCTATGAGCCTCTACTAATGAAGTCATTTTAACAGGGAGGAGTGAAAGATGGAGAGTTTTGGAATGCAGTGTTCGGCATCCCTGCGTTTGGTGGGGAGGAGGATGCATTCAGGGATCCGTGTTACTGATTTTAGCCAAATACAATGGGTGAGGCTTTTTGGCTTTTGTGAATTTGCCCCATCAATACATCTGGGCTTACTGCTCAGGATCGGGGCCATTGTGATGTCACCACATTGGCATTGTGATGTCACTGTAGTTTTTCCTTCCATTTGTATGAGCTGCAGTGGAGTTGCAGAGCACCTGACAAGGCTTCATTCTGGAGCACTCAAAGGTGTGCTGTGGAGTGGGGTGAGACTGTAGTGCAGCATCACTGTGAGTGCAGTGCCTAACTGCTGAACCCCAGGACATCTGACGTATACCACATAAATACACACACACCACCTCAAATGAGCATCACGGACATCATATTGCGCTGTCATAATAATTTGTCTTGAAGTGCCATGTGGTTGTGGAGTAGAGTGTGGTGCCGAGACCTTGCTGAATGACACTGTGACAATCGTGGGGCCACCCCAGGATCACTTCCTGACTGGACCGCAGCGAGGATGACCTGCAGCGATGCTCTGAGCGAATGCTCAGTCTGACACTCACACACCCAACCTACATTGCCCTGCACTGCTCATCCCAAGGGCAGAAACCATCACCCAAAAATAACTCCCTGCAGCAGCCAGGTCTCAGAAGTGTGTGCATGGGGGGTGGGGTCCAGTTACTGAAGCCAGATCAATACTAATATAAGGACAGCATGTCCAGCCCACTAAGACCAGGAGTGGCCCCCACCCTCTGCTCGACAGGGGAATACAAATAACAGGCTGGAGTGACAGTAGATAACATTGCAGTGGTGGGGTGGGGTGGGTGTGTTGGCAGCTGGAGATGTGAAATCTGTTGCAAATGTCTCATTTGGTCTTTTTACATATTTATTTTAGGCTAGAATGTCTCAGCTGATTCAGGGGGCCTGTGTACAACTAGGGGAAAGTATTTCTGTCTTCCTAGTCCTGCTGTTGCACAATAAGTTCTCTAAGATACCTTGCTTATCTGTGGTTGGACCTGCTGTTTTTGCTAATTCTAAAGAATGTTGGACATCACCGTCACACTATAGCAAAGGAACTGCAGGGCAGCCAATAATGTAAGGCAGGCCTCACCTTCCCTTTTTGTAAAAAGAACAGAGGACAAAAAATTATATCTGTACTGGTAATAGCAGCAAGACTATAGTGTCCACTTTCGTTGTACACCCCCCCCCCTCCAAAGCTGTTCTGTACTGTCATCTCAATGTGCTCAGCTAGTACAGTGTAGCTAATCCATAACGAACTGTTCCCCATATCTCCTCTAAAGATTGTCATTGTCCAGTGCCTCTGAATCACTTATTATCTTTCACTGTCATTGCTGGAGAGTTGTGGCCCACAGTTCCGGGCAACGTGAAGGCAATATGAGCCAGCTTCACAGAAGACAAAGAATCTTTTGCACCCATGCAACATAATTTCAGCATATCCATTCCGATGAGTCAGACAAGGATACTCAAATATGAACATGGCATTTGTTAGCACACTGTTCAGGAAGGCCGAATCATAGTTCTGTTTCTCTGTTTCTTCTTCTTCTTCTTTTTTTGAACAGTGTAATTTATGTATGTAGCTAGAAGCATGATTAGTCAGCTCTGTACAGTCCACTACCTCTGTCAGTGGCTGTGGAGTCAGCAGTGTCTCCTGGTCAGCTTTTATGAGGCTATTAACTCAGCCAGTGCTCTTTGTGGTGCCACTAGAGGCCATGTCAGAATTTGCATATGCAGCTGTTGTATAAATGATGAAAAATGTAAGGCCACAGGGATGAATTTTCTATCTGTTAAGCTAGTTGCTTGTATGTGGAGAGTAGGCAAGGTGAAGTCACACACTGCACTGTAGTGTGAACCTTAATGCACCTGCATATGAAATTGCTTTGGGCCTGAGGGATCACTGTCAGTGAGAGAGGCTGACTCAGGAGGATTGATGAGCTGGAAAATGTGCTGAGCTACCTTATGCTGTCAGTCACTGACTTGTGTGAGCCAAACAAGCGGTTATCCTTTCCTTAGAATGACACTGCAATTGGTCCCACCACAGATGGATACATTTTAGCTCCACCCATTCTGAGGCTCCTGGAGCCTTGCTGTCCCATCATGAGCAGCGGGTACAGTCAGCTGTTCACCCAGCCTCCTGTTGCATCCTCCAATCAAAACGTGTCCCGCCACTACTGACACAAGGTGGCGCCATTGTACTTAATGTCATCCAGCTTCAGGAAATGTTGACACTTAGGGGCTCATTTACTAAGGCCATTACACACAAAACCAATAACATTTCCAACGATTGCTCATGGTATTTGTTTTGCACCAGTCATTGCTTATGTTATGAGTTTCGCTTGTGCTAAAACAATTTGCATGTGCTAAAGGTCTTAGTAAATCAGGCCCTTAAAGTCATAAGATACTACTCAACAAACATGTCAGGATTTTATTACATTTCTGTAATACTTCATGTTGCAAGAGCTTTGTATACGCGAGAAACTGAAATAGTAGAAGCTGCTATTGAAAGACATCCAGAGCGGAGTAGCACACATATTTCCAGAGTATGCCTCATCTGAGAGTCTGTGGAGCTATTTGTTTGATCTGTGAGCCACTCTTATCACCCTTTGAAAGGGCAGTGAAGATCAACAGTGAAGATGAAAAACGTGTTTCTTCTTCTGAGCTTTAATATGATGAATAACACTGATGAATATATACATTCATCCAGTATACAGTACTGGCACAAGATTGGTTTAGTACTCTTAAAACTTTTATCTGTGCACTTTCTTCTGTTATTGTTTCTCTGAGCCATTTTCATCTGTAAAAATGTGTTCGAAACAGTGGTCTTCTTGACCACAAGTGGTAACGGTATGTATTATGTGACCATCAGTAATCTGAAATAAATTGAAATACATGTTCAAGCTAAATGTTAAATTTCCAACAGTTAGATAAATTAGACTAATATGAACAAATACATATAGGAAGGTGCAATGATTATTACTTGTTTAACACAAATGCTAATTATTTCTTCATTTTTTGTTTTATGTTGATATTACATTTATTATTTAATGGATTTATTATGCCAAAACGAGAAATTGTTGAAAAATATTTCATTAATCATCAAACTTTGTTTATAAATGTTTAAATAATTTGTGCCAGTGCTGTATATGAATGATGACTCAGAGTTGACTTCTGTGTAAGTTTCTGTAGACCCTCTAATAATACTTCATTAGTATCTGCAAAGGTCTTTCTGCACCTCCATTCACACTACTGAAATGAAACCAGCCTCACTCTCAATTTGACACTAATAATACTTCATTTGTATCTGCAAAGGGCTATTTTAAGGCACTTCAATGATAGCAGCCTAAGCCTGTTGACTTAGGCTGCTATCACTGAAGTGCCTTAAAATAGCCCTGTATGATTTATGAGTGCTGTCACTTCTCAAGCAGATGGGAATGAGTGAGAAGGTGGCCAACAGAACAACAAAAACAACACCAAAATGCAGGTCAATGTCATTTTATGTGAGCTCACTGGTGATCTACTGACTTTGGTCTAATTTTGCACTGTCTGTGTGACAACAGTCTATGTACACAAAAATAACCTTTCAGGTTTTTAAATGATCAATCTGTGTGTGAGTAAAATAACACAATTTAATAGCAGTTTATCTGTGATATAATGAAACTACTGCTTTAAGAGCAGAGTGTGGGGGGGGGAGGTGAACGGGTCCATCTCGTGATTGGGCGGAAGCGAGTGTCAGTCAGCTCTGATGCATGTTGTGTGGTGTTTGTTCCTCTCAGCACGTGTGGAGCGAGAGTGAAGACTGCCTGCCATTCCTGCAGCTGGCCCAAGACTACATCTCCTCCTGTGGGAAGAAAACTCTGCTGGAGATTCTGGACAAGGTCTTCAGATCCTTCAGGCCTGTGAGTACAATAACATCACCCCTCGCCCAAACGCCCCACCACCACCACCACCACCACCACGCCCATGGTGTTCAGAGCAACACAAAGAATCTGCACAAAACCACCGGTTTTTCTCTCACTTGACTACAGTGTGTTCACACCTGTTTTCCCTTCTCTCTGACTACACCACCAAGACTTTACAATTGTGTATTTATGATTACAGTATATGTGCAAAATATGCATGGGTTGAGCTATACTAGGCTAACAGGCTTGAACAAAGACTGATACATCTGACACAGCTGTGATCATAACTTGGACTTTAAGTTGAGTTGGGATAATTAATCTGTCAACACTATTGTCAAAAGCTGAGGACTAACTGAACAATATCCACAGGCTGGATAAGCTGGCCTGAGTATTATGAGAGATTTGACCTCTGTAGCGGTGGTGATGAAGGTGTGACGTGACTCTGTAGCCAGTCTTAACTGGCCTGCCTCTGCCTCAGCTCCTCGGTCTTCCTGACATTGATGACGACACCTTCGAGGAGTACCACGCGGACGTGGAGGAGGAGCCTGAGGCCGACCACCAGCAGATGGGCGTCAGCCAACAGTAACGCCTTCCAGCAGGGGTCGAGGGAGGCAGAGAGAACCTCCACTGCCCTACTCCTATACTCCTGTACACACACATAAACACACACACAGACACACAGATAAACACACACGCACACACACACAGGACAGCCAGCTGAACTGCACCACGTTACCCTACCCTTTAACTGCTCGACAGCTAAGCTTTCCAAAGTAGTACACTCTCAATAGGCTTCTTAATACCACTGCCCATCTTCCCGACAAACAGAGAAAAAAACAGGGTGGTTGCTGGGATATTGTCAGATGAACAGTTCATGTAATTAAGTCCCACCTCCACACATGTACAGTATCAACACACATCTCCTGCTGTAGACCAGTTTCTTATTTTAGCTGAAATTGTTTTTTCAAAAGGTTGAATGCAGTGATGTGACTGCAGCAGCTGATCAGCACTCACCGTGTCATTGGTTGGTTTGCTGTTTGTTTTGTGTTCAGGAGCGGGCAATGAAACAACACCAATAGGAAAGAACAGTAGCAATGATAGGACTGACCAACGTGTGTCACAGGCAGCAAAGTCCCAACATGTCATAATGAAATGTTATCACAACTGAACCTGTGTACTGGGGATGTGTTGGAGATGTTTCTGTCCATTAAAAAGGGTTTATTGTGTGTTAGGGATGAAATGAATGCATATGTGTATGTGCTTGTGGGTTTAAGACACATGCATGGCAATAAATCCCTTTGATCGTTGAAGTGAATCAAAACAACATGCTTAATTTAATCTCACGGGGGAAGTCATTTCATCAGATTGCAGTGTTGCACATGATAATTGAAGTGTACTATTTATTTTAAACGAACAGCTCTTTTGAAGAAATTTCTTCAGTCTTGAAGATTCAGAGAACACTTAAAAGTTAATTGCTCGCAATTATCATTAATTACAGGGACAGCATATAATGGTGTGTGATGGTAGCACCTCTGCCTCCAAGCTAGCCTAGCTTCACAGCCCCCACAACACCTTCTGTGATGTTTCAGAAATAACAATAGTAGCGATTCCTGCATCTTTCATCAATAAAGGATATCAGAGCGTTCGTTGGAGAGGGGATAATTTGTCTCATTCACCGTCATGATGAGGAACCTTCTTGGGTGAGGTTTGGCAGCCATTTTGTGCTAGAAGTCTCAGCACCTCACTTGCTGCGAAGAAGCCAGTATTTAATTAGACACTTGGAATACTGTAGTGTGGTGTGAATGGGTCAAACGTGGGAAGAACGTGTGTTAAATATATCGTGTCAACCCCAGGTTTTGTGTGTGAAAGGGGTTTTAGATTAGGAGAGTTGGAGAAGAGAGGCCAAAATGAGAAAGGCAGAAAAAAAGTTTTTCAGGTGGTTATCAATTGGTTAAGAAGCTGTACTTTTACCTCAAATGTTGCTGGTCTGCTGTTGTACCATTGGGAAAGGAAATATGACTTTCATAGCTTCAGTATATATTCAGCAGTGAGTTGCCCTGATTAGAGGCAACTGCTGAGCAAAGAGATTGGATCACAATGTTGAGCAACCCTTCTATTCACAAAAGGGAACTTTTTCAGCCTCCCTATGTGGGGACCACAATTGATGAAGTTTATGAAATTTAGGAAGAGGAGCACCCTACATTTTATTTTTTATTTAATTTATTAAATTAATTTATTCTCAAATTTGGAATTAGCAGTTGTACAATGCACTCCTGTACAAGGAGAACTGCAACTCAGCTGTCTGCAACTGCAACTCTGCATTCCTATGACACTTTCCACACTGCAATCCAGAGTGTATGACAGGAGAGAGCTAGCACTGATGACAACTGGAAACCCTTTATGCACCTCTACACTAGCTGTGCAGCAGTGATCTGGGGAACACTTAAACCGAGTGTGTGCTGGTGGGATGAAGCTAACTGTGTCCTGCTGTTTTGGACTCCATGCTCATGATGTAGCCCAGACTGTCTCAGCCTAACTTTGTGTATTACTCTAGTTGATCTCCTCACACTGACGTGCTAAGAAAAGGCTTAGAATGCAAGGACCTTTGCTGTAATCTCTTACTGAATAAGAGATACTTCCGTGAGAGTAGAGCTGCTGTAGATGGTACTCTACTCCTCAGTCAGGATCATTATTCCCTTTGGGGAAGCACTGGAGTGGTAGAACAAAGGGAGACGGATGCTCTTGATACAGTAAAAAGTAGTGTGTGATTGTGATTTTTTGAACTAGAGAGGGCTGTGTGATCAAACTGAGTGAATGTATGTGATTTCTGAAGTTGTCAAGGAAATCCCCAGATGCGCTATGTCAACTGGTATGGGAACTGGCATTAGTGCAGGAAATTTGTCACATTAGCATTTTTATGCATTTCAGGGTAGATGTATAACACACCTTGACAGTCTTTAATGGTCTTCCCATGGAGTCTGTGCAAAACAAAAAGATGCAACAGTGGGCTGGAGTAATGAAGTTTAAAACTGGTTTTCAGTGGCATTGGTACACATTTGTCCCAATTGGCTCAGGGCTGAAAAGTGTTCAGAATTCTTTGTGTGGAGTAACTGAACAGAACGAATGTCATTGTTGTCTTGTTCAGTTCTAGGAATTCATGAATTTGGGTGATGTGTAATTGCATTTTACAGTGGTGCGTTGTGTGAATGTGAACAGATTTCCCATGGCTTTTGACAAGGAAATTCGGACTGTAGGTTTTGTTCAACAAGAGTCGTGTAACAAATTCAAAGGGTTAAAAACAGGGTGGCGTATGGAGAATATTACAGTGAGTGCTATATCCATACTGCAGATGAAATAAATAAACCTGATGGCAACTATTGCAGGTGACTTCTGATAATGGCCCTGACATTGTTCCACTATGCTCCTTATTAAATTACCACAATGTATTGGCAAACACCTTTATCAAAGGTGACTTACATTGCTCATTTTACACATTATTCATGTGATTCATACAGGCAATTCAGTAGCTTGCTGAAATAAAAATGGCTCCACCCTCAGCTGGGATTTGCTACTCAAGCAGCCGGTAATGCCCTGAGACCATCTGGCTCATCTTCACTGCTAGCCAGGGCAAGGCCTGCCTTTAACATTGTTGGTACAAGCCTGTTTTCACAAATTACTGTGAAAACAGGCTCCTTCATCTTAGCATTTTAGCATCCTGTCTGTACTGTAATTGGTGTATTACAGCCCAGCTATAGGACAATACACAGTTTAATATGCTTTAATATGAAATGTGGGAGGCATGAGTTGTTTGATACAAGATTTTGTTGTCTTGTAGGAGTTTATGTACCCATTGTTCTCCTGGTCCCTTTATCTTGGTTACAGCTAGCTTGCCATAGTCTTTGTCGTAAAATCAATGACCATCAACCTGTAACCATTGTAAATCACATACCATAAAAAAAATACCATACCAAAAATCGGCAACCATAAGCCAGTGACCGTCAAAAAGCAACCATTCAACTGAATACCCTTCTTGTTCGATGCTCTTCTGACAATAACCAACACTGCACAACTTAGTCTTCATACCAGACATACCCAAAACATTTCTGTAACATTGTAGCAGCATTATGCAGCACCACTGTGAGAGCTTTACATGTTAACTGGAGTCCAGCCTTAATCAGACCAACATAAATGATTATTTGCTGAAAGGCATCAGTCATATCTTCCTGACCCACTCTACACACGGGAGTATATCTCAAAGCAGGGCAACACTGTGGACCCAGATGCAACACATGGCCCAATAAAGTATTGTAGACCATGACATAACTATTGACCCTGTGTCAGTCTACGCATTATAGTTGTGCAGTCTTGATATAATGGTATAACATTGTGGTAATGACACAGCAATCTTGTGAGAAAACTCTGCGATAGCCGAGACAGCACCTCACTGACAACCTCTGTGGATGTTGTTTGATCCTCCTGAACTACCATGTTCTTAAAGTATCTGTTTAGCATTGGATTCCCTTTGATGCAGATTGGCTTCCTGTTAATGCCGGTGTACTGTAAACGTTAAAAAAAGGTTCATATCAATTGAAGTCTATTGTGAGATTTGTCAAAGCTGCTGTCTTTTGTTTCTACTTCTTTATGTCTCAGTTTCATTCCAGTGAAAAGCTGCTATCTTTCATTTTTAATTTATTGCATTTTCGTTTCAGTGTAATCTCATGCCCTTGCGGTAGTTCTTTTTCATGAGTTTTTAATGAGCTTGTGTTATATTTTGTATTTTTCTTTTGCTTCTGAAATGTATGTTTTTATTGTTTTTTTTTTCCCCTGTGTGTTTTATGTTTTATATTCCAATGTGTGTAAAATTCTGATTTAAAATATATGTTGAAATGATGTTAAATCTTTCTGCTTTTTGTTTGGAGAATCAGCTGTTTGCTACTTGACAGACAAAACTGCAGTTGGTGTGACAAGAAAATGTCAACCTAACCACTAATGTGTCATTGCCAACCTTGCAGACTGATTTTGTTTATGTTTTGTATTAGGGGAATCACAGCACTCTTAAAATGGCCACTGCCCTCATTCAGGTCTCCATGCCAACCTGCTGACACATATAGTCACACACAGACACACTCTTGGTTGTCCATCGAATCCAATGATGACGTCCACTTCTGTCTTTTACACAGACACACACACACACACACACACACACAGAGTAAATAACACCATTGTTTGGGATTTGCCCAGAATCAGCATCCCACAAATTCTGAAAGAATATCATGGGATCAGCCGTGGGGAGAACTGATTGTGACACACACAGGTGCCGTGGGAAATATCCTCAAATTATTCTTAATATAAATCAACAGCACATGCTGCATGTCATTGTGCATTTAGCATGACCAAATATGCTACAGATACTTAAAGCATAGGTTTTTAATGATTTCATTTAGTTTTTATTTTATTATGTAATTGTTGTACCAAAATAAGATGGCTTGGTGTTGAAGACTGGTTCATTCAAGTCCTTATTTTAGGCACCAGAGGGCAGTATTGGTATTTTCACTCTGAAAATAATCCAGGGTGATTTTATATTAATTTTAGAATTGGCTTTATTCAGGATCATTTGGGTGATCTTTTTTAAAAATAAAAATGGTGAAATACTCAGAATTGGATGGAGTTAAAGGGTAAAGGCTACTTCCAATACACAGGTAATAAGAAATATTTGTATTGATACTTCGGTGCAAGGTGCATGAAGAATGTTGCTTCTCTGCAAGAATACGGTGTGCCGCAAAACACCTGTGTGCCCCGTTTGTTATCTGAGCTGCATAGGAAGTGACAGCTGCCGCCCTCCCCCATACACAGTCAAAATTGTGGTTTACTGAAAAAAGCAACCAAACGTCTTGCTTTTCATTCACAGGTTGGTGTTCTTAACCACTTCCTGTTTTTATGATCTCCACCTTAACCTCCACCTTCCCTCCACCTCAACAGATATTATAATCTACCGAGGCCCAGAGAGAAGTTTTTCTGCCTGAAAGCTGCTCGTTGTGCCAAAGTCAATGAAGGAAGTTTTCTGCTATTGGTGGAGTTCTGTGTCTGTCAATTGAGGGATTTCCTCACGCTGTGCAGAAGAACACACCTCTGATGGCATGTGAAAATTATCAAAAAGGACAGTACCTGATGTGGCATCCGCCATTAAAGGGCTCCAATTGCCCATCACAATTTATTTACTTGTTTATTTGATGGGGACAAACTCAGCTTTGTGTTGATATGATATGAAATATATTTATTGGATGCATTGTATCATTTAGTTTAATGCATGTTCAGTTTCTGTTTCCAGGCTCCATTTTTCTTTATAAAATTGAAAGTAAATTGGGAATTCAGGTTTGGACAGGCCTGTAATATGAAGTATATGCTAAGATATATTAATCATATACTCTTTATTTTGTACTTTATTTTTTGGCATTTATTATGTTTCAGTTAGAGAACACATCCAATTCAGCCTCATCATCCAATGATATTTAACTCATTGCAGTTACTTTTTCAGTGTGGTTGTGAGGAAGCAGGCCATCTTGTTATTTCAATAGACATAATTTTGACTACTAATAAACATAAAGCATACTAATATGTTCTATGCCACATTATTGTTAGTTAAATAACCATAAGTGACACGTTTTTTAAAACATGTTTATAAAAAATATTGGAATAAGAATAACCACAAATAATCCTTTAAACACAAAAACGAATGTGAAGAGTAGTCGCATGAAAGTAATTTTAATGGTGACTGTTAATTATAGCAATTATTTCTCCAAATTTTGAATAGCCAATCATATTTGTAGGCCTGCTGTTGCACTCACATCTGCCATGCTAGGTTTCCTCAGAAGGTAATGTGGACAGACTGCAGGCCATCTGTTAACCAGAGAAGTTCCTTTTGTATGATCAGGTAAGAGAAACCCCATTGGCCTAAAAACCCTCCCTCTCTAACTGACACTATAGCCAACTGTGCATGACCCCATGGAGCTGCCACATTCAGGGTGTGATTCTGGACTGCTGGGCAAGTCATTGAACTGAAGTACCTATGCTGATGAAGGGGTTTTATAGCAATGCCACTACCTACAAAATATTTCCCTGAAACAAAGATCATTCCTGGTGTCTGTCTTTTCAGTAGCAGTAAATTCTTGAATTCATTTAGCAAAACATACAGGGATAATAATTGTATTAATATTCACAATGTATTGGGTGTGTGATTTTATAATTGTTCTTTCAAATGGACCTTTGTCATAAAAATTCTAGGCTTCAAAGGCAATGTACATTTTATGTAAATGAAATACACAGTTAAGATTTTAACTCAACCATGAAATTCACAATATAGGAGTGAGTGTGTGTGCACGTGTGTATGTGCGTGTGTGTGTCATGTACATCAGGTGCAGACATTTGCATCTCTGCAGATAGGCAATAATACAACAGGAAACAGTCAGGAAAACATTCGGCCAAAGCAAGAAATTAAACATTATAAGTGAAAAAGTGTCAAAATATGCATGTGTAGTCTTCTGGTCCTTTGGAGCGTATGATATCACTTCATATTTCTATCATTTATGGACAGGAACAGTAATAATATTAGTTTGCAAAGGTTATCAGCTTTTCTTGAAGTTAGCATAAATTGCAGTCATGCACATTATTTTGACTTGCATGACAGTTGCTTGCAACAGTAATTATGCTGACGTGCATGAAAGTTGCATGGTTATTATCATTACATTCTGTATGTGTCAAGGTCAAGCCAATATATACACCGATCAGCCACATCATCAAAACCACCTGCATTTTTCTGCTTTTTTCTGATTTAATATTTTATTTTCTCTGTTTGTAATCAAACAATTCACATGTGGTCAAAGTGCAGGCTCAGAGATTTTATTAAAGGGTATTCTTATACATTTTGGTTTCACCACGTAGTAATTACAGCACTTTTTTATATGTAATCCCCCATTTCAGTGTTTTTAGACAAATTAACATAATGTCAAATAAAAGAGTAATGTTTTGTATTTGGTTGCATATCATTTGCATACCATGACTTCCTGATGTCTGTGACCTATCAACATCATCAGAGTCTGGATATCTTATTGTCAGGTTGTCCTACAAGCGATACAAAAACTCTCTGCATTTGAATGGATCTCTATGGGAATTGGGGGGTGGGACTAGATTCATCTGAAAATTATGCTGATACAGTATGGAACACATTTGTTGGCTAAATGGCTTTAAGTCATAAAGGGTCCAAGGTATTAAATGAGCCTCAAACCACCGTGCTGCTGCCAGATATGCAGTAGATACTACAAGCATTGTTTCTCCTAAATATTTTTTCCATTGAGTTCAACAGGAAAATTAATCAGGAGAAGCAATTCTTGTAGTATCTATTGCATATCTGGCAGCAGCATGATGGTTTGAGGCTCATTTGATACCTTGGACCCTTGACGACTTAAAGCCATTTAGCCAACAAATGTGTTCCATGGCCTACTTCTCTATTTTTGTCGGCGTGCAGCATGTTTACAAGAAATCATGCACAGCACCACGTTTATATAGAGTGATATTATACTATATTAACATAATGCTTATTTTATATTAAACGTATGTATTGAAAACATTCCTTGGTTTTAAATGTGGAAAAAGTCCGTCTATATGATAAGAAACGTAACTGATTAAGTCTTGCCAGTTTTAAACCCCCCATAAAGAATCCAACTAAGCGCATTTTATTTTTTACCCCCTGTAAATTGCAATGAGTGCAAAAAGCTATTTCCTGAATGCGCTTTTGTGATGATAACACACAGGAGATTGAGACAACAGTTTTGGAGCACACTGATAGCTGACAATCTCGCACATTACCAGAGATTACTGTGATCGTACTCCTATAGTTTCTAATATTATATTGTTGATGTAGCTAGGCTGGTGCCGCTCTAGCACTGACGTCACCTGACGCACGACGAGAGGGAGGGGAGTCCTTGGTTTGCACTCGACAACCACTCATGCACCTTCTGGACTGCACACGCACTCCTACTTCTTTCTCGACAGTTTTTTCCGTTTCGTTTGCCCACCAGCTCGCTCCCTTTACCTCAGCATTTCAAAGCCTCGTTTGCATGTGCACAGTGTCTGGGCTATGGCTACAGTCGCACAAAAAGGAATTGTAAGGACTACCTCTTCACTTTCTCACTTAAAAGAGGAGGTATGGCGGAGAAGACGTTACTGAGAAAACAACCAAAGCAAATTAAGTCCAAAAATAATCTGTGACTAGAAAGCCTGGAACATCAACAGTTTGTTTTCCTGGACTGTCGTCGTTATGCATTTAACACTTTAAGGACGTATTAGATTTTCTTTATTTTTGTATGTTGCCTGCTTTCCGTTGGTTGTCAGACTTGTCACTGTTTTGGTGAGCTTTTTCAATTGCCTTGTCATGGGAGTTAAAGTGGTGACCTGCTTCTTTCCCACGTTGCTGGTAAGACCGCTTGGAATTCTGCTCCTCGTGTTCCGTGCCCTTTAAATCACGCACTGCAAAACTTTTCAGTTGGAGCGCTGCTGGGGCCATATCGACAGCAAGTAATCGGTGGATAGATTGGCATCGGGCTACAAATATGGGGGCAAATCAAAGTAGCCCAGCTGCCAGTGGCCGAACCAGAGCTTATTCCGGCTCAGATGTGCCCTCAAGCACTAGTAACGGTAGTAACGGAAACGGCAGAACTGCAGCCGTGGCAATGAGATACCATGCGTATGGTGCCTCATCACACGGGGCCTCGGGAACCACGTCGGCCGGGGCTCAGCACCACGGCCATAGAACAAGATACAGTGGCAACAGTGGAGGGGGGTCGGGAACGAGGCCTCAGTCACTTCATCAATCCGGCTTCGGTAACATCGCCAACAGCTCACACGAATCTGGCAGTAGCACCCCAGAAGAGAACACCGGCGAAAGGGACGGAAGAGATCAGGAAGGTCCCCGCCTCCTGATAGGCTCGTTGCCTGCTCACCTATCGCCTCATCTCTTTGGAGGTAGGAAGTTGTGACAGGAATCCTGAAGCATTTTCCGTTATTGCATCGTGTACACGTATATATTTAGTTATTGAAAACTATGGAACGAACTGTTTGATAGAGGCAGATCACAAAACTAACTTGCTTGTCAAAGTGTTATTAGCGAGTCTAAAATGCATGTGTAGCCATGTTTGTAGTGCAGTGAGGTAGCCTAATTACGTAGATTGACACCTTGAACTAATTTCATTCTTAAGCTGTTTATAAGGAGCAGTCGAAAGTGTGAACACCATCGAAAAGAATAAAGTGCAAATTATAGTATGACAAGTACATTGTTGCAGTCACCTGTTGGCTACTTAACGAATCAAAGGACACGTCCACTGATGTCAGAAATGTGCACTTTGAATTTACTTTGTAGCTACCATTACAAATAACTAATAACACTGAATTACGGAAGAAGGCTATCTGATTGAAGATAGTCATTAGCTAAAGAGTTTTGTTTAGTTTTTTTAGTCAACGACTGTGGACGAGCAGTAGGCCACCTTGGTGGTTCGCAAGGAGTAACCTATTCGGAATTAGTTTTGTGCAGTCTCTGTAAACTTAGTTGTTTTGTCTTCTTCCATTGATTTTATTTTCTATTATGGTTATTCTTTTAACGGAGTAAAACGCCAGATTGTTTATTAAGCACAGTGACTAAGATTTAAACAACAACATTGATAAAGTTATAGGAAATTTTGCTACATTCACTCATTGTTGTAAATTGAAAATGATAGTGATATTGGATCGCGGGGCGGAAATCATATCGCCATGTTAAATTATTGCTAGCTCCGAAATGAATATGAATTATGACAGTGCGGTGTCTTTAAATAAAAAAGTGTGTTGGTTGTAATTCGACGGTTATGATGTTATCACCTCGGTTTCTGGCCATGGACTAACCTACATTTAACGCTGAATCCAGAGTCACCTATGGAAAAGGCAAATGTAGTTTTGGCTAATGGCTGTCTACCAATGTGGGCGTTTATCAAACGAGTGATTAGCCAATTGCCACTGTATTTTCTCATTTAAGGAGGTTTACTCAAGGCTTGTGTTCAAAAACATAGGATTTTATTTGTTTGTTTGGAAAACAGCAGACTACATCTCATAAAAGCTCTTTCATATGTTTGTGAATAGGGCCTAGGCTACACTCAAACGTTGCACAACGATATTGGGTATGTCTAAAAAACAGCATGCTGGTGGAAACACTAACAACTTGTTGCGCACCTTGACCTTCCAGCAACTTCATGTACCAACAAGTCTGCTGGAAGGTTTGCAAAACAAGGTAGGCCTAATCCGAGCAACCTACAAAGTGATTAGCCTGTATGCATAACAAATTAGTGTGTGTGTGCCGCATTTACGTTTACGTCGTTAAAGGGATAAGTTCAGAAGGCAACATGTTATGCAACGATAAAGAGCGGTCTTAATGGGGGAATTTCGGAGCTTTCATTAAAGTAAACTGATCTGTAACTTTGGACCTCACCTGTCACATTGTCAGGAGATCAGTTGATGCGTTCTGAACTCTTTTCATACGTTTCAGTACCGAGAGGATGTTGCGTAATAATATTTTTTGCTCATCTATTCAAGTGGCAGACAACCCGCTTTATAACTGCATTTAACCTTTGTCCAGACCTCAGATTGTGGTCCATTCGTTGATATGTATCTGAAAAGGTGCAGTAGCTGTTTGATGACATCAACTTTCATGCCCCTATCTAACAGGGACATTGGCTGGACTGTTAACCATCAGGGGCTGAGCCCAGATCCTTCTCCGAAACACTTTTAAAAGCGTACTTCTAAATAGACTGTTTCCATGCATTTTTTTCTTGCATGTGAGGGCTACGCATTGCTTAAAAAATGTGAAAATTGGAGAAGAAAGGAAGGGTTTGGATTTGATTTACCATATAATCTGAACATGAATATTCCAGCCACTCGAATGTCTCAAACCAAAATGAGCGTCATATCGGATACCTACTACCATTATTACTAGGCCTACATGATGGAAAACCCATAATACAATGGCAATTTCATGAATGAGATTTGAAAACGGCTAACTACTCAAAGTGACTGAGTAAACTTTCATAATTTGGTTGCAAAATCATTGCTGATGGACCTACTTGATATGAACCACAATTCTCACCTCAATGGTACAGGTAGTAAAACATGAGAAAATATTGTTACCTGTGGAAAAATGAAGACAATGACTGAATTCTGTCTTTTTAAAATTATATTATCTGGTTAAATTTAGCCTACTTCAGTATTGTTTTGACCCAACTTGTCCAAGCTGCAATGTAAGAAGGGAAACAGACATATAGTTAAGATTAAATGAAATTACTGAATTTATTTGCAATTAGAAAGAAAGAAAGAAATAGAACTTGCAAGTAAGTGAAAAGAACAGTCTTTAAATCTATGAATGATTAATATTTCTTAGTAAGTTTTCCAGAAAAAACAATCACATTTTTATAATTATCAAAATGATCAATAATCAGGGATTCTTTCAAATTTTAGCTAAAGGGAGGGAAGCCCCTGATCTGGGAATTAATTACAAACAAAACCCAAGACCGTATGGTAGCTGATATTTAGAAACGAAAACTAAATAAAAAAATTAATTGACGGGATTAACGTTATTATTTTATTACGCTTCCTCATATGTTCCTTCAGCCTTGATGCCCTTTTTTGATGAAATCTCCTTTGTTTTTGTTTTATTCTTCTTGTTCTGATTGCTAATTTAACACCCAGCTCAGCTTTATTCTCGAACAGTTTAGCTAGCAAAACCAGAAACACCAGGGGTAACATTTTACAAGGCGGGGTTTCAAAAATATCACACAACAATCATTCACGAGAAAAGACGATGTTTATTGTGCACGAGATACATAATTGCACGCGCCACAGCGAATCCCGCAGATTCCTCTCTGCAGTGAAAGACGTTCATACCGGGCAAAAGGTGGATAAAGAACGTCTGTGGAAATTGATCATCACTAATTCTATCCCTGGTCTGCTACAGCATTTTAACCCGGCAGTGTAAAGACGGCTTTAGAAAGACGTTATGTCTACACTGCGCGACCACCATTTAAAAAGCAAGACAGTGCTAGGGAGATGAATTTGATTGACTTGGTTTCATGCAGTTTTATTAAATAATGTAATGACAAAAATTGTGCTAATTGTATGGTATGAAACGAGAAGGAACTATTTGTTCTTGATAGAATCATTGTGTTCATAGAATTAACGACCAGAGGTTTTTGCTTAACAACGGTGCAAATAGAACTACCAGCCAGAGTTTTGCTTGACAACGGTAAAATAATATGCCCAAACGCCTGCGGAAGAATTTCACTTTCAGCGGATTAAATTGATAAAAATAAATAAATATAGAAGTAACCATATATAGTCATTGTTGGTAACCCGTTGTATAAGTGGAATAAACCCCTCCGGGCTGTCCCGTTATTGGGAAAATAATGTAGCCTACTTTGGGGCTGGTTAAGCGGCTTCGCCTCGGCCGCATCACCACCTCCGTCGTACATTATTTTCCAATAACTGGACAGCCTGTTGTGGTTTATTCCTTACATAACTTATGCTCTGCTCGTATCGTGTTCACGTAACTTGACCTCATGACTTGACTTGAACTCATATGACATTTACACACCTTGTTTTCCTGGCTCAGCATGAGATGATGGTTGTGCTTCAGCTTCATCAACCCCTTTACCGGTTAAAAAAATCTTCGTATGTCCATTTTTTCCTCACACTGACTGACTGTGTGAGCTAGCGTTTGGCATAGTAACCCCGACAGAGACCTGTCAGCCAATAAGACACAAGTATTTCCACGTATTTTCCTGTAAACCCTCTCTGATTGGTCTTGCCTCCATTCATTGAGATAATATACAACATTGCCGTCGTCTTTTACTGATGTTCAGTTACGTAGTGACAAACCGCTCAAAGTGGAGAATTATTCGGGGCTAAAGAAAAAATATTCGGGGCTGCATCCCCGAATGGTCAGGCCAGGCGATGCCACTGCCCTGTCATGAAATGAGAATAGCTTGGGTCCTTCTCCTCTTTTGTTTGCACTGGTGGCACGTTAAGCGCATAGACAGGGCCAAGGAAGTAACCCTTTCGCTTTAGAGGCTGGGATAATTTGCCCAAAGCATGTAGAGCCCTTAATATTTTCAAAAGTTTCAAGATCTGGTGACTCATTTCCTAAATTGGCAACACTGATTAGATTATGTCAGATGGTCCTGCTGGCCCCATCCAATTTCAACATAGGTGCTGGACTTTAATCCAAGGAAATCATGTACTGAGTTAGTATTTTCATGTGATATGGAAACAGGTCAAGATTACCTTATTTGGTGGTAATGACCAGCCACGCCGTAGCTCATCAAATAAAAGACTCAATGGACACGAGTATCGTTTTTTTCATGCAGTTTGTCTGCTTCAGTTATAGACCAAGTTTTATCACCCAAAATAGATAAAGACCAGATTGTAAACCAATTATTTATTAGTCATGCTTTTTGTGACATTTCTCCAAGGGGATATTGCCTGTTCCTCAATCTATAACTGAGTATAAAGTCCAAAAGATATAGGCCAGTAGATAATGACTGAAGTTAAGTACATAACAACAACATGATTTACAACCCACCCATGATTTAGAAAATGCAACCATCTGGTTACAACCGCAGTTCTTAAACTACACTTCACAGGGCTTACTTAAATGGGCTCTCCGAGTAATGCTCAGCTTAATGAACATCTTTCTTTCATTTATTTATGTGTCATAAATAAATGGAAATGCAGAGAGTTGGAGAAAAAAGTGTAGTGCTCTTACTCTGGGCCAGTGAAAACAAGTCCTGTAGTTTCAGGTCTCCAGTGTGTTCTGGGGGTAGTTGTGTCAGTTCCTCTTTGTGTCCTGTGACCAGAGGAGTGGGTGTAGGAAGGGTACTCCAGCCTGTGTCTTGGTGAAAGGTCAGGTTTTACTTTAGAAAAACATCTCTTTTGCAAGTCACACCTCTCTGTGGCCAAATGCTTATGTAATCACATTTTCATATCACATTTTCATACCACCTTTCCATATCACAAATTGTCCTGAACAATTGAAGGACCAACACAGTCAGTCAGTGGCATGCAGTTAAGCTTCTCCATTGGTGTAACTTTGCTGGCTATTGTGTTGGGTCAAGGCAAAGAATACAGAAGACATTTGAATTTGTCGGAAAGGAATCTTTTCTTTAAAACTGAACATAGATTGTATGTAGTCTGTACTTAGAACCTAACAATAAGGAAGTGAAGACTGGGAACAGGGGAATGCAATTTACAGAAAGGAAACTCTAATTTTGACGCACAAATATTCCAGGAAGTAGTCTGCAAGTTATAAACCATTCATTTGGGATAGGTTGTCGGAACACGGGACTATGATGTGTAAATATGGAATATTTACCCCTTTGTATGCACCAAGTGTGGACACTGTGTAGGCCTGCAGTTTGACATGCTGACATCCTTCATTTCCTGCATTGTGGTGTTCTGTATTGCTGTCTCAAAGTTGTAAGCAAGCACAAATATTGATGTGCAAAGAAGAGCAAAAAAAAAAGAGGTGTGGAGAGTCATAAATCATAAGGACCTTGTCAGAGAGATCAAAGAAAAGTGAAGAATCAACAGACCTGCAATTATTTCACATCTGAAGCAATGTTTTGATGGCCAGCCTCTTTGGTTAGGTTCCTTTTGCCTAACAGCATGGTTTTCAGAGGCAGACTCGATGAATGGGTCATGCCAATGAGCTTCTGGTCCCAGGTTCTAAGGCCAGTGCACTGAGACAAGGTCAGATCTTCAGATTACCATCATGCCCTGACAGAGATGTATATGCTAAACCAGTGACAGCAAATAAAGATCCACCACCATTCTTCTGCACCATTTTAAGTTTGGTATTTTAAGATTATTCAGATACAGGAGGCCACATCAAAATGGTTCTTAATTTTACCTTCGGATAGGCTTCTGTTCATTTTAGCATGGGGCCTTACATCATTTGCATTAATTTAGCAGACACTTTTATCCAGGATGACATACTATGCAAGATAACATCAGTGCATACACCTAAGTAGTATGGGAGATAGAGCCCAGAAAGACAGCCTTTGTAAATCTGTATTTATTGGCAAGCTGATGTCTTGGGTGTATGTTCAGATGGGGCTTTTTGTGGTAAACATAAGTTGTTCATTATGTGAATACATTTAAAAGTTAAGGCGAACCCATCAAAGCTGTCATCCTATAACCCTGTATATGTCATGTTGCGGCTTTCTGGACTTTGTGCCTGCTTATCATTTGGAACTGTGGGAAACTACCCAGGGATTTGGCAGCAGGCAGAGAACTGTGCGAAAGACCCCCTAGTCTGCAGGTCACAGAGCAGCTGCCTGAGTCTTAAGACTCCCTCCCATGAGCTCTGTAAATATGAGCCCAAGAATGTGTTTGATTATGAAGAGTAATGTAGTAAAGAACTGGTCAGGGTCCACCGTTCAGAATGAATTTAGCTTGTCATTTACACCATCATGTGAGCGTTAAGCAAGCTATTTCTCCAGAGCACAAGGCAGTTTTGCATTTCCTGTTTCAAGCTAAAAGGGGAAAAAATGTTGTTTAAGCCATGAAAAAGCAGAAGGCCTTCAAGGCTTTGCGAGAAAAAAAACTGATTAGGATTTTCTAGAAGCTGCCCCCATTTGAGTGCAGAAAATGTGAGGTCCATTATTAAAATGTTGAGAAAATGAGAACATTGCCCATAGCAGAGTGTTGCATAAATGTCACAGTTTCTTCTTTCACCTTGTGGTGCTGTTGGTGGAATAAGGCTAATATTGTCCACTTGCTTTTATAGAACTACCTGTTACTACTACTCTTTCCCTTCCATGCTTGTCATCTCATTTCACAGCTAATGGGACATTGCATAGAAGGGGTTCCTTACGGGAGTGCGTTTCTGTTTTCTGATCACTCTCCAGTACAACAACACCCCAGTCAAAGCTTCAGCTGCTGTCTACTGGGAAGCGCTGAAAGATGGCGGGTTAAAAGATAATGAGAGAATGAGAGCATAGGGGTGATTTGTCTCATGATAACAGCAGCTGAGTCGAGAAAATTGAGGGAAAATGAGTTGGACAGGGGCATTCTGGGTAATCACGAGGAGCAGGAGGGAATTTGCATTGCGAGCGGCTTGCTGGGTCTTGTGCCGAGAAACCTGTCCTACCCTGCCAGCACCCTGATATCACCCTGATATCACGCAGCCCTCTTTCTGAACCCTAAACTGTGATTGGACCATCAGGGGGGACCATTTTATCCATTAAGAGTCTGGCATGAATTTATCAGTTAATTAAAACAAGATTCATTAAAGGGAAATGCCACCCTGGGTATTTGTTAGCAGAAGAGTAGCTGTCCTCCTGATTAAAATGAGGTCTCAGCCAACTCTACATGTAGTGAGTGTATGAATATAGCCCCAAAGTACTGCTCTTGCTCCAATTTCCTGTTTTTCTGCGGACAACAGCAGAGTGGACTCTTTGAGTGTGTGGGTAGGCATCAGACAATGCCAGTCACAGGTTGCTACTTCTGCTGAATACAAATGGAGGGGCTGGGCATTGCTCCTTGGGCTAGAAGCCATTCTTCAAGAGAATAGTAAGCTAGTAAGCTATCCACTAAACAGAGAAAATCTGGATTTGTGGTGTTCAGTTTACCTTCATGTTTAAGTTCTATTGAAAAGAAAATGTCTCTTCGCTGCAGTGTGGCAAATGGCAAGGGTTGAATGTTGGCGAAGGAAGGAATTTATTTTTACCTGCTACCGCAAGATGAGGGAGAGAGAAAACAATGGCTGATGACAATTGGGACCGCTAATATGTTCAATGCCCCCTTCACCTAGTGTGGGAGGTCAGGGGGAGGTATCTCCAAATTCAAATTACCCGCCCATTGTAGTTCTTCTAAAATGAGTGAGGGTAGAGGTGTATGTCATTATGATGTAGCGTATACCTCTACCGGACTCGCTCCTGCTGCAGACTCTATTTCTGTGCAGAGATTGCTTTGGCCAACCACTAAGAGAGACTAAATAAGTTACGCCTTGATCTGTTAAATGAGGATAATGATGTTTTGCGGTGGAATTTTCCCTATAAAAATGACTAATCCTGGGATCAATTTTGGCATGGTGCACAATGGATACATGGACACAAAGCAGCTGCGGAGACGTGTCAGGCTGTGGCTTTGTTGCGTTGCCCTCACTGACACACACTGAGAGATGGTCTTCTTTCCCATTTAAGTGTCTTTGAGACTGTGAAAAGCGCTAAATAAAATACATTTATTATTATTATTATTAATAATAATAATAATAATAATAATAATAATTAATTCTTGTGCATCACTACTGAAACCTGTGTCATGGTAGCTGTAGCATTAATGTCAGGGATCTGGTTGGAGATTTCTACTCTGAGACACAAATGAAACAGGATCCTTAATGTTAATGTTAACCCCCGTTTCATCAGACTCCATGGCGTCCAGCTGTTCCGTGTGCTGTCACAAGCCATCGCTGGTTACACGCTAACAGCATGTTCCCTTAGGGTGCACCTGTTATCATCAGATATTATTTTAAATCAAAACCACAGTCGCGTGAGTGATCGGTGATACATGGCATTCTGGGACTGGACTGTTCCTTCTGAATGGTACATCTCGTCTCAGGAGAGTCTGTTGTGCCCTTACAGGTACACAACAGTGATTATATCATTATTAAAGTGTCTTTCTGTTAACTGTCTCACCAAGTAAAAATCAGCAAGAACATCTACAGTGAGGCAGTAACGCACCAGCATCCATTTTGGAAGATTCTGTTTGGAGTTTGTGTTGTTGTGGTGGAAGAGTGTTCCCCCAGTGGGAGTGTGGGAGAGCAGCGGTCAGCGGGTCCACCGCGTGTCGTCTTGCTCTGCGTCGTGCGTGGCTCTGCATCGCTGGAGCAGGGCTCAGGAACGCTGCTTAGGTCTGGGGTCATGCTCGGCTAGCGTGCACTGCGGTCGGAGAGGGGCGGCGTCGGCAGGAACCTGGCCAGGCCTGTCCTACGTGAGGGTCGGAGCCTCCAGCTCAGCGCCGGAGGGGAAGCACGAGAAGGTCGAGCGCCGCACACTGCGCTGTGTCAACAGCATGTCAGGAATCCCAGCTGTCTCGCCGGTTCACACTTCGCTTGGGTCAGCCTCCCTCCCGTGCTCCACTTTTCCATTTGTTTTTCTGTTCTTGCCTACGTGCACTTATTTTAGGTAAGTGCTATTCGACCCTGGCCCTACAGGCAAGAGAGTCTGCTAAACACTGGGTACTCCATTCTAGTACCTGCATTTATTCCATCTTCATTGCAATTTATTTTCCTTTTTTCATTAAATTTTTTTACATTGGCTTTTAATCCTTTTGTCTCCACAACTTGTTTTCAAGCTTCTTTTCCACAAGCACCATTTTGCACTCAATTACTAGCCAAGTGAAAACAGTCACTTTACTAACATTAGCTTGTCTCCTGTTTAGAGAGTTGTGGGGACTTTTTAAGCATGTCAGTCACATGGAGTAAACCCCTGCAGAAATATGGTGGCCCTACCTCATTACAGAGAATAACACGTGCTCACTTCCTGTTCACCCTCCATTAGATAAGTAAAAGTCATGCACTCTTTATTTGCTGGAAACGTACTCTGCTATTTCAGGAAAGCTTTTCCGTGTGGGCAGAAGTGTAGCCCCCTCTCTGTGTTACACATTCAGCTGCAAGTTTTCCTGGGTTTTTTTCCTGATTGTTTATTTTTAGTGTGCGTGAAACTGGACGTTTTATTCACCCATAGCCTGTAAGTAAAGGGGCTTAACAGCAGGAATCTGCCTGGAACTGCCTGCAGTGCACAGCTAACGGAGAGTGTGCGTGTGTGCGTGCATGCATGCATGTGTGCAGGATTAACATGCTATGTGTTGGAGAGCAGGAACGTCTTAAGGACAGTGTGTAAGGATTCCTCAGGTAATTTCTTTGGTGCTGTCTTTTTAAAGTGATAAAATAAAATATGATCAAAATTAATTTAAAAAAGCAAATTAAATGAACCAATGACATTCTACCATGCAGATACTGGCCTTCCCCCAGTTTGTATTGAATTTATGTTGAAAACTAGATACATGTACATGTTTTATGTTTATTACTTAGTCCACTTTATAGTAGACAAGCCATGTATTACATCAGATAACACCGGTTTTTTACTCAGAAATAAAAAACAGCATGTGGCGTGTTTGTCTGAATGTGGGTGTTATTTGATTCACCAAGCCTTTCAGTAAAGCTTTTCTAATGATTCCTAATATATTTTTTTATAATAGATGTTTTTGTTTTATACACCCTAAATCAGTAACGGTACGTACAAATGTATCGTATTTTATACCATGTCTGTCTATGTGGAATATCCAGTATAATGAGCTTTAAGCTGTAAGCTGCAACACGTCTAGGTTCAGGCATGTAAAAAGCACACGCTAAAAATAGACCCTGTTCAGTTAATTGGACGCCAGGCTTTAAGGCTTACAGTTCTCAGCCTCAGCAATAAAAGTTGAATGATTTAGAGTTTCTCTGCTTTTTGAGATATTAAATATAATTCAAAAACAATTTAGTGTGTAGGAGACACTGTTTGAAGATGCTTGTCTCCATCCCAGTATGTGACTGCTTGAAGACTGTAAATGCAATTATTTAAGGTGTAAGATCACAAATGTGTGATTAGAATGTTCTTAATGTTATATGGTTCATTGCTGTTGTACGTCGCTCTGGATAAGAGCGTCTGCCAAATGCCTATAATGTAATGTAATGGTTCCAAATGGCTCACGTTAGATAAACAATGGAAGGGATGCTAATATGTGGAGTTGTTTTTGGTAAAATGCAACAAAAATAATTGTTCGCCAACAATAATTGTTAGCCTATATGTGCCATTGATACAGTACGTGGTACTAGCTAGCTTGTTACATTGGGTAGAAAAGAAATTTAGCTGGAAGAGCCTGACACTGATGTTTACCATGGAGAAGTATTGCATAGCATTGCAAGTAATTAATGAGGCAGTGATGACTATTTTGTAATGGCAGTCTTGCGGTAGACAAAGCCATGTCAAGCAAGTACAGCGACACTTTATTACATTCCTAAAATAAATGTTTACTTGCTTTATTCTGAAATGTTCCTGCATTTGGTTCATACTAGAGCCGTGGCAGAAGATTTCCATAGGCCTAAGTCTTACAAGGTCGTGGCCTGGCAAATTGGAGGAACATCTTGCATGGTAAACCGACTCCGGCTCCTGTTCATACATGGACGCCGACATGGATAATTGCCGGAACATTTGCAGGTTGAGATGCATGTGTGAGCGGGGCTTGAGACTGCGCAGCGTCAAGGGAGTTGGAGAGTGTTTACTACCCTGTAATCTTGCTTATTTTTTCCAGGGAACAGAATGTTCTTTGACTGACTACTATAGATTAAGCATAAGGATTCCCCCGGCCAGAGCGGGAGCGTGCTTTCACAACATTGTGCAGTTCAAATCATGGTTCTGGACATCTATCGGTGGTGTAGTTTCAAGTCATCATCATACAACTACTGAGTAAAGTTCAGATCCTCAATCACTGTACTAAAAATACATTCTGTTTCTAACTGTATTCTAGTTCCCAGAATGTATCTGCTATAGAGTAAAAAATTGTCCCAAAACTTATTGAAGAGATTGAATTTCTCAGTACAGATTCTCTTTGTGTGGGAATTCTCTGGAACTTTTTCTCAAAACTCTCAGCATATTTGCTGGGCTTCGATGAGCAATGAATTGTCTCACTCCGAAGGAATGGTGTGGGGTTTTTCCCACGGGTGCCATGCAGTGGAATCCCATGCTCTCGGCTGTAGGGCAGGGGGTTTGGATTTACGTTTGCAGCTCCGTAGCGCCCTGCGTCGTCTCCCTGGCTGGCTGGAGTCAATCTGCCGCGATGCGTTAATCCCACGTCACGGCCAAGACCTGCGCTTCCGCGGGCGCTGGCTGACCTGCTTTCGCCTCCTAATCTCTCCTTTAATCCGGGCCTTTCGTGGATAAGGCAGGTGCGCGGTCTGGAGAGTCAACACCCTGTGGCGACCGTTGTTGTTGTTGTTGTTGTTGTTGTGCAGCATACTGAAGGTCTTCAGCTGGAGTGAGGCGAAGCGCCAGAATAGGTGGCCAACGCCTCTCCCGCCTAATCTGTTAAAGGGCTTTCGCCGTGGCGGAAGGGCATGCAGGCCATTCGCTTTCAGTGTGCGAGGAGAGTCTCTTGTTGGAACGTGTTAGCAGGGTAAATCGGCTCGCTTTGCCTGGCAAATTCATGGCCCCTTTGCCAATTTTATGTGTGCCACTGGAAGTATACTGGCTCTGAGCCTCATGGGAGCGGACATGCTGTGCAGAGAGATGAGGACAGAGTCACATGGTCATGGGCCATGGTCTCACGTTGGCCTCGTCTCTCTCCCTCTCTCATTGATTCTCCTCAACGTGCCCCCGCTCATGCAAACCTTCATTTGTACTGATGTCCGGGGAAGATATTGGACTGTACAGTCTTATCAAAACTAAAAAAGGCGCACTCCCAACCCTCCCTTCTCATTAATCCAATCAGCATTCTCGCATCATAGACACTACCTTCTCAGCCATTGGCCCAGCTCTGCTTGTCCCTTGTCCAAAAAGTACCGAGTAGCCTCTAACTGTGTGTCTCCAGTCAAGCTTATTGCTCCTGATGTGATTGTATTTTGCTGTGTGCGCTGTATGTGGGAGATGAGCTGTTTGATTGATACTGCCTTCTTGCAACACACAAGCACATGCTGGCACAGACACACACATATACACTTGTGTACACACATACACACACAAGCACACAAGTGGCTCACCACTTGGTAGGAGAGAGAGGTCGGTCCTCAGTGTTTAAACCAGAAATACCATTAACTGGTGATGTTGGTGCCACCCTCAAATAGATGGCATCCTGTTTACAGATTCAAATGAGGTTGGCAACCCAAATTTGGTTTGTGGTAATGCAGCTTATGAGAACTCGGCTCAGCAGAGTTTGCTATGGTCTGCTGGGAAACTGCTTGAGCTGTGATAATGAACCCAAACTCCCATCCACATCCGGTTTTCACTGGAATAATGCATGTTATGCATCTACACTGACCTTCTGAGCCCTACTCTTAGATGACCAGTGCCAGGAATATGAATTATAAATATAGCTACAGTATCCACTGGTATGTTCTCTGTAATATTATCGTGTATTTATTTGGCAAGCGTTCTTAATCTATTTGGGGCAGTATAAACATGATACATTGAATGGATATTACAGAATCAATACGAACAGCAGGAGTACACGGAACAGGCAGAATTATAGTGGACATCATGCTGGGGAACAGGGAAAACATCAATAAATGTTTGTAGTGTATGACAAAAATCCAGGTCCAGGAAACTGTATTAAAATTGTGGTTATATTCCCCAGAAGTGACAGTTGATTGTCTTTTTAATATTTCTTTCAAGTTTTTAACTCAATTATAACCATTCAATTGTAATGAACATTATTAGATTATTGTGGCCTGTTCAGCAGACAAGGACAGGATGGGCATGTATCCTTTGCTCATTAAAGTGAAAATCTCGAAGATTTCAGTTTCGTTCTCTATGGTGGTGCCAATGGCGAGAAGCGGCGATTGCAGGTGTGTTTTTGGACCTCACTTCCCATAGATCCAACCGGATCCAACCAGTGTCGCCTGTGTGACGTCAGTCAGTTGGCACGCCAACTATAACACTTACTATTTGCTGAATAAAAAACGGTTGTTATAAAAGTAACGTTATGTACATACTCATTTGTTGTCTAACATTAGGCTAACTCAAGATGTCTTTACGCTGCCGAGCCGGGTTAAAATGCCGTAGCAAACCTGGGGTAGAATTAGTAATGATCAATTTCTGCAAACATTCTTTATCCACCTTTTGCCCGGTATGAACATCTTTACACTGCAAAGAAGAATTTGCGGGATTCGCTGTGGAATTATGTATCTCGTGCACAATAAGCAGTCTTTTTCGTGAATGATTGTCATGTGGTATTTTTGAAACAACTGCCTTGTAAAATGTTACCCCTGGTGTTTCTGGTTTTGCTAGCTAAACTGTTCGAGAATAAAGCTGAGCTGGGTGTTAAATTAGCAATCAGAACAAGAAGAATAAAACAAAAACAAAGGAGATTTCATCAAAAAGGGCACAAAGGCTGAAGGAACATATGAGGAAGCGTAATAAAATAATAACAATGCTAATCCATACTGCCGTATTCTTTTATTTAGTTTTCTCCTGCACGATGTCTTCAGAAATCAGACCCGGCTCTGCTACACATACCCCGGCTTTATTCCGATCATTATAATATATTGATGAACTCGATGGCAATGTAAATAACGGTAACGTTAAGGCCAGTTCAGATCAATGATTCGAAACAGGGCGAAACGGTTTTAGAATGTTTCAGAGAAAATTGCGGCGGTGTGAACTGGCTAGTAGCAGAGCCGTTGCCTGCCCTGAGGTTTTAAAAGACCGTCCTTGTCAAATCGCCAAGTGTAGTTTTAGAACGTTTACAATCAGACGTCTTGGAATTTTGCAAGTTGCACCCAGTCTCGTTGCGAATCATTGATCTGAACTGGCCTTAAGTTAGCTACGTTGCAGCAAGGTAGCATTGCATTCGAGAGACGGTTTGCGAGGTCGGTACCGGTTGGTAGCGTTAGCTAGCGTTTTTTTCTAATTGTTAGCCGACATTAGATTGTGTTAATTACATTAGCTAGCTAGCTAACGCAACGTTACCTGATATGAGAGATGGATACTGTGCGCAACGTTGCCTAAACTAATGTTGTCTTTCTTGACATGGTCCGGTAGCTAGCGTTAGCTGTGCAAATAGCTATGTAATTTAGTAAAGTTACATTGTCATTAAATGTAATACGAAATCTACATCAACAAATAATATGATCTCTCATGTTACACAAAACCTTTTTAGGGTTCAATAACTCCCCCAACCCCCCTTTCTCTGTTATTGTAACGTATGCAGATACCGGAAAAACAGTACGCCGCTCACACACAAGTGAGTTGAAGAGCGAGCCTGTTGCGTTAGTTCTGCCTACCCTCTCTGGCGGACCAACCACTGATGGGTGATGAAAAACGCGTCACTAACTGTGCGCCGCTTGTGATTTTTTCCCGGGAATGTCGCCACAGACAAGTTTTTTAATCATGAATTATGATAATAATAATAATAGTATAAATTAATATAAAAATCGGCTCAATCACCATTTTGGTACCCAATGCAGCGATAGATAGTGACTTAAAAGACATTTATTTTAATGAAAATCTTAGAGATTATTACTTTAACATTCATATCCATGAGAAACATCATATGTAAACCATTCCTCGTCGCTAGCTGGGTTAGATCCGGTTAGAGTAGTAAACTTACACTATCAGACAAAACAAAAGAAAGCAATGTAAATTATGCTTTACCATTGTATAGATGAACCTGAAGATCATTCAGTGTGTAATAACACTGTAACACTGAGCTACTGTGCACTAACATTAGACTCTGTAGCAGTCTCAAACTCCAGACATTAGACCCAAATAAAGAAAGTAATTTCACATGTCTAAGTTTAAAGCTGTTTAATTGTCTCTAGCTAACAGTAGGCCTACTTACCAATCCACCGAGTGCAGTGACAAATTCCAGGTGAAAATGAGCTCTGCAAATACTAACTGTATGGGTTATTTTAATATTGTAGTGTCAGTGGGCTCCAGAAATGAAACCCATTTCTTGTAGGTCCTTTCATTTTTGTGAAAAGAAAAAAGCATATTGCTTTTCCAGAGAAGGGGCAATGCTTAGGCATTTCCAACTTGCCTTAAATGCACAAAAGTGGCAAGAAAGTGTCCATTTACATATTACATGTAGAAAAGATTTCGCTTGTCTTAAGGTTTTTGTTACGTTACGAACACCCAGTTAACCCTACCTACTGAAAACCTGTTATTTAGCCAAGGTGGAAAGCAAGTGAATTTCGACACAGGCTTTTATACGTTTTTTTTTTTTTTTTTTGTAGGAATCATTAAAAAATATTTCTTGGCCGTTTGTGAATGCAAAAAAATATTGAAACAACTCGTCAGCAAAGAATTCACAGATTTCAGTTTCCTAGACCTTCAAGGATGACATGCTAAATCTTACTACTGTGAATGTAGAGCATAATCAATCATTTAAACTTCTGGTATCATATCATGTCTCTAGTGTGACCAACAGTGATCATTAATGTAGCATAGCAATACTGACTTACATCAACACAGCTTAACATTTTTATAGTGTCTAACAATGATCAGAAAGTGCTACATTGCACTTATATTTAATTTAGGGCATAGAGTGGTTGTGTACCGGGTGTGAGTTGCAGGTTCTAGGCTGCGGATGAGGGTGAAGTCTGAACAGGTGTCTTTTGGAGTCACCTCAGCAATGGTGATATTTTTCAGTGGTTTCAGGTTTCATTATATTGGACAAAATGTATGTTTGACATGTGTGGCCTGGGAGGGGGAGAACAGCCCCAGGAGAAGAAGTTGCTGAGCCTGTATCATCATGCAAAGAGCAAAATGGTGCAAATGTCAAGTTGATTTAGATACATTGCCCCTAACAGCAGCTGCAGGTTGGGATCCCTGACTGAACCTTGCCCCAGTCTGTGCTCTGACCCAAGGAGGTTGGGTATCACCCATATTGAGAGCCTATGTGCCGGCTTGTGCCCATTAGTGCTCATTCACCAGGTCTCCAGGCAAGCAAGTCCATTGTGATGTCATCTACTAATATAGACAATGCATTTAAAACTATGACAGCAGGAATAAAGAGAACAAGATAAATACAGGATGAAAAATGTGAAATACAGTATGTAAGTGTTTTACTTGCACATGCTGTTGTATTCCACAGTATATCAGAATATATTCATGTTTGTGGTGAGGGATTAAACTAGATGGTGCACACTTAGTTTTTGTAGACATGAAAGGGAAAAAGCTATTATCTGGCTTGTCCTTTGTGTAATAACATTTCCATTGATTCACCTGCTCCCCTCTGTCTTACCACCAAATGTCACAGCTTAGCCCTGAAGGATTTTTCTTTGCTGAAGCTTACACAGACAGTATTAAATTTAAGAGTTTTTGAAACATTAAGTTCTTCTTTGTGTCTTTGGTGTAGTGTATTAGTCCTGTAAGTCTTTGCTAAATCTTTGTTAAAAGTGCCAAGCATGTACAGTTGCCTGTAATCCTTCTTGTTGCTTTATGTAGAATTCCCCTTTTTGAAGCTGAAGAATGTGTGATTACATGCTTAGTACATGCTTTGGGAAAAGGCAAGTGTAACTGTCTATGACATGCCATTAGAACAGGAAGGTCATGTTCTTGAACAGTGGTTCCCAACCCTGTCCCTGGAGATCTGCTGTCCTGTTGGTTTTAATTTCAACCCTAGTTTGGCACACCTGATTCTACTGATTAGTAGCTCAATGAGATCTCTAGCTGTTGAGTGAGGTGTGCTTTTGTAGGGTTGGAGCAAAAACCTATAGGACGGTAGGTCTCCAGGAATAGGGTTGGGAACCACTATTTTAGCATGTGACAGTGATTTAGATGGAGCAGAAGACCGATATAAGCCATGACTTCCATCTTGCAGAGGCACCAAGTGACTTCCTTTGCAGACAATAGGAATTGCATATTCTTCATATTCTGCAATCCTTCTGTCACTGTGTCTTGGCACATGGTTGGACCTCACCAGCAGCATGCTGAATGAAGTTGCTGTGCCACCAGAATGAGATTTCTCAGTTTCCTGTCCAGAAGCGCATCACTCAATAAAGCTGCCATCACCCCAGCAGGATATTCTCGCTTTAATAAAGTTTGCCTTGGCATATGGCTCAGGGGTTGTTGGGGAAGGCGGGTGGGGGATGGTGAGTGGAGACGTACTACAGTTTTAGCCAAAGGTGCGTAATGTTGCAGGGGTTTGGTACAGGAAAGTGCAGGAAACCCTGTCTGTTCAGGGATGTGCAGTTCGGAACATTCAGGTCAGGCAGTGCGTCCTGCAGCTGGCTTCATCCTATGTTCCCAGGATGCAGTGCGGTCCACCAACTGATGCCGTCATGTGTTTTTTATCTAGAACAACTCCCACTGCGTGCATAAATGTGTCGTCTGTACTGTACTGTGCATTTTCTGAATTTTCGGTTGTGTCAGGAGTAAAAGATATTTGACTTTTATTAATGAACTCACTTTTACACTGTAGTCAGAAGGCTCTATCTAATGGGAGGTTAATTCTGTATGAAATCACTTTAAAACTTACCTGTTTTGGTGTAAATGAACAGTTCCGTTAGCTTTTTTCCATGTGAAAAATTATTACCATGACTTTTCCGTTAATCAGCACAGGCCTAGCAGTGACCAACCTGGGGCCATTAGTACCTGTTGTACCAGCTGTGTCTTGTTTGCACCGTGGCTAGTTATTGTATAAAAACAACACAATAGTACATCACACAATAACTAGAACAGAAACACTTCTGTGTGCAGGTGCTGCCGGAGTCGCCCTCTTGTCTATGCATGGGTTTGCACGTGTGTGTGCGTGTGTGTGTGTGCTTATGAATGCACCCAGGTGTCTGGGCGTGTGCATGTATACGTGCGTGCATGTGTGGTGCTCTTAGCTATGCTGCCCAGCTTAGCCCCTTTCATCCTCTTTAGCTGGCGGTCACAAACTGTGCAAACAGCCTGTCTTTATTTTGTCCCCTGTCCCTCTCGATTGGCTTCGGCCAATGTTTTTCAGATGGGAGCAAAGCTTGTGCTGAACCAGGAAATGATTTCAGCTGGGCACACAAGAGCAATGGAAAAACCAAACAAAGACTACAATGTCAAATCAAACAGCGAAAACCTGCATTATTCTCTTTTTTAACCTGTCTCTCTGTACAGAATTTGCTCATTGCAGGCACATATATTATATGAGCTTTTACGGTACAGACTGGGCCCAACCCTGAAGGTGCCTCACCTTTCCGATTCTTCGTTTTATTGCTTTATATTCTTTGTCATTTATTGAACACCTTCACCTGCAGCGGTTGAAGTTCCAGGCTTTTCAGATGAATTGCTTTACAGCTTTAGTGTTTGTAATTTGTTGATATACGTGTGCATGCCAACAACCTGTAATGGTGGAAGGTCCAATCATTTGAGCTCCATTTGCGTGAGCACAGGGAAGGAAATCCAGAAGCGAGGAGAGATGGAGAATGATGGAGAACGCTGACTGAGCCCTAGATGTGGTCTGCACGCGCTCCCCTGCATTAGTCTGTCAGTGGCTCTGGCTTTGGCTCGGGGGCCCCGGCCCCGCATTACCCTGTCAGCACTCCGCTCCAAGGCCGCTAACGCTGAGCTGAGGACACGTACCCAGAAAGCAGGGGGGTTGTGGTTCCCCGCCCAAACACGTCGTCTCCCGCGCTGCTATCAGAATGTTACTGAGAGGCAGCGCGGCTGCTGAAGCGTCGCTGCAGCGCTGCGAGAACGTGACGTCCACCGGGAACTGCCCCGCTGACGGGTCCGCTCCGCAGAGCCGGCCCCGTTCAGGATTAATCGTAAATGTGGAAAAGGCCTCATCAATACGTGAGCTGCCTTCGCTGTGTGACCAAACATGCTTTCAGACAACAAAGGTGCCATTTCACCTCTCGTCAACCATTGTAGCTGAAATGCACAGTGTAAACTTCACAGAGGAATATGTCTATTTGTTAACAAAGTCCATTTGAGACCAAAGTTTGTGAGAACTACTGTGAGAATATTGATTGGGTTTCGATGTAAGAAAAGGCTGAACTGTCATACTAATTACATGAGTGAAATTTACTGTAATCAACATGCATTACTATTCTGCTCTACTTACTAACAAAAATTTTCTTCAGGGTCCATTTCAGTATTGTGTCTCTCAGAGAGAAATAGGCTAATTTAACTGACAGCAGCACTGTGAAGACCTGTTCGGGGAGATAAGAAAGGTAATGAACCACTGTTTCTTGGGACCATTCTGTGCTGATCTTTTTGCTGAATGGATCTTACATCTGTCAGCCAGCTACCCATTGATCCGCATTGACAGGTCTGGACCAGCAATGAACCCTGAATCAGAATAGTGTCGGTTTTCTGTTAGCGTTTGGCCCTCGTCTGGCTGATCTATGGTGCTATTAGGTTACAGTAAATATGAGGCATTGAATGCTGTGTGACAATGTGATGAATGCAAAGTGCAAGTCGTTAAGTGCTGTAATGGAGGTGTGCTGCCAGGAGTCAGGGTTGAATTTCCCTGTTCTTTATGTACAGCAGTTTAAGGGCTTTGTTCAGCAGGTTCAGGTAACCAAGAACAGGACTGCCTAAATCTGCGAGTGGTGAACCTGAAGAGTCAGAGGGCACCCGCAGTGTACAGAGCAGCTGTCGAGTACATTTAGTGTGTGTGTGAGTGTGAGTGAGTCTCTGTGTTTGTCTCTGTGTGTGAGAGAGTGCTCGAGTGTGGGGGGGTGTGTTTGTATCTGTGTTTCAGAGAGTGCTTCAGAGAGAGAGAGAGAGAGTGTGTGTGTGTGTGTGTTTGTGTTTGTATCTGTGTGTCATAGTGCTTGTGAGAGTGTGTGTGAGTTTCATGGACAAGTTTAAGGCTTAACTGGACTCCTTAGTAAAGCATATAAGCCAGAACATGTCCATGCAGCTCATGACATTTAAGAAAAGGTGAAAAAGTAAGAAAGGCCTGTTCTCTCTTTATTATTGATATTTACTACATGAGTCTTTCTCACTTAAAAAGTTGAATCCATAGTTAACAGTTGCTCCTGTTACTGAGATTTACATTTCTGAATTTAGCATACACAGGTTAATTACCTAGCAGTTCAGGTTAAGCACCTTTTTCAAATGTGCAACAACAGAGCGCCAGCTGGGAATCAAACTCATCATCTTTGAAGTTGTAAGAAAGTTTGTGGAAAATGGACCCGCATTTGGGACCTTGCAAAATGCATGCCTGGATTTTTTTATTCTGGATACTCTGTACTGTCCTACCTATATTTGCGATTGTAAGCTTAGCTCATCTTCCGCTTATTCATAAATGACCTTTCCCTTTGAATGTGTGCACAGCCCACAGGAAGGTGTGGTCTGTTGTCAGCGCTGGGACTGCATCTAACCCCTTGCAAGCTTATTAAATGGAGCATAATAAGGCCTGTCATTCCCATGGGACGCTGGGTTCACACTGAGGCCTGACTGTGCACTGCAGCCCAGGGCCGAGTGTTGAAGAGGAGTCCCAGTGCAGGCCTCAGATCCAGCCAGGCTTCCGTAATTAGCAGTACCTGGAGCAGAGAAGCTCACGCCCAGAGACACGGCTGCTGAGTCTGATCAAATCTGATTTGGTGAAGACAGAACTGGAATTAGATTTTATCATTCAAAGGCCATGTCGTTGCGCCTCCATGAGTTATGGGTAGCAGAGGTTTGGCTGTCTGGTGGGGAAGGGCAGCCTGTGGTGTAACCAGCCGGTAGCCTGGTGGGCTGCTGGAGAAACACTCCACCCAACAGCACCACACAGAGAGGACTGACACATCTGCCATGGTCAAATACGTCCAATTCAGATCTGTTTCACCCTTCCAAAACAGCATTTTTTAAAACTTAACTTAAGACTTTACTTAACTGTACTTTTTATTACAGTTTTTAAGTTTTTTGTAACTTAATTGCAAATTAATTATTGAATGTGTTTTCAAGGATGTGAAATTCAAACGACCTTTGTTTTACAGTAAAGGTCATATAAGAAACACATTGGTTCAAGATGGCACAAGAAACCTCAAAACTGTTTTTCTGAAGTGGTCTTTTCTCTCCTCCTCACAGGTTTCAAGTGCCCTGTGTGCTCCAAGTTTGTGGCCTCGGACGAAATGGACTTGCACCTTGTCATGTGTTTAACCAAGCCGAGGGTCACGTATAACGGTAAGGATCCCGTTATTCACCGTTACCTACTGCAAGGAGCTTAGAAAGAGATATGGGGACGGACTCTGCTGGAAGAGTTAAGTGTTCACAGGAATTAATTGATTGTCAGAAGCAATGTAAAAACAAAACGTTCAGTCTCATTTTAAATGTCACTTCCTGTTTTCTGAAAGCCTTATCACCTGACAGCCAGTTTTGTAAATGGTCCCTGCTACTTCTTATTTATACAGTATATTCTGTAACTGCCAGTTATTTTATTAGGCTGTGTAGTTACCTCGCAGCATTTCAACTTCTATCTTGGCCTGTCACCCGACGTCTCTGAAGTTCTGCTGTAAATGTGCTTGTTACTGTCTGTAGCATTTAGCGATACAAGTGGGCAAAATGGCAGCTTGCTTTGAGTGCAATCACTGTGTTGGTCCTTGAGAATGAGTGACAGGCCCACCCCAGATTGCAGAAGAGTGAGTGACAGGTTTTTCTCAGCTTTCAGCAGAGTGATTGACAGTGTGGCCAATGCCAGTCAAAGCTACAAGTTGTGAACCCACTCCCCAAACTCTCAATTCTCTAAACAGACATATGCTCAGTTACTTCTTACCTTGAGAGTCAGGCAGTGGTTTCACTTCAGGTCACATCAGTTAATACCAGAACTGTGCATGTCAGCTTTTTTCTATTGAAACCATTACCAGTGACCAACAGAAACCAATGGAGAGCAGGAACAAACTGATGCAATGGTTGTCAATTCTCAGAGCTGCAGAAATGCAGTGGGGTATCTGGAGGCCTGGAAGCTCACCTCGAGTTGGACCATTGTGAATCCGCTCCATTCATGAAGGGCTTTGCCACAATATGGGGTTTGCCAGTTCTAACATGGCTGGCTGTTGGCAGCACACATCTATGTAGCACAAGCGATCCGAGATGCCTTTTAAGAAATGTGGAAGGAAAAAGAAAGCCCTTTGTTTGCATACAATGGAGTCTAGCTGGCTTGGGGCCTCACTGTGGAAATCAGCATGTTCAAGTGGAGGTTTTATTTCTGGAGTCTGTGCTGTTTATTTATTGGCAGGGAGAACAATGTTTTTTTTTAAACTGATAGCAAGAGGTACAGAAAGAGGCTGTGTGAGCCAAATCCACATCATGAGGTAATTGGACATGTATATGAGAAAGACAAGGTCCTCTCCCGGCACTGTACCGGCAATCTAATGAGGAACATGATGGCTTCTGATTGATGAGATTATAGAAGTTAATGGCCCTTATTCCTGGATGCTGTAATTGTGCGAGAAAGATCAGCTCCCTCTCAAAGTCTGAATCATTAGGCCATAGTCATGCTCAAATGAACATGCAGTCACTGTGTTTGATTGGTTTCAATCACATCCCTGGAATATTCAATATTCTTACTGTACTGCTAGCCTTGAATGATTGGAAGAATTCAGTAATCTGAATCTCTCTGATGCATTCTGTATGCTAATAAGAGAGAATTTATAATAAACATAATTTATCAGCCATGGTTGCATTCTGCACCTAAAGGTGACTGTGTGGGATGTGACCGGTGATTTCCTGTGATACTAACACTTCTGCACACCCGACCACTGACGTGGGCGTAGTGAGAACAGGAGTACGTATATGTTGACCGTAAGACTAGTGCTGAGGGGGGCTCTGCCAATCAGCTTTCTGCACCGAAAGAAACACAGATCTACATATCAGCTCTTTCTCTCGGCCTACAGAAACGCAGGTCTGCCACTGAGCTCTTTCTCCACCAATAGAAACACAGGACTGCCAATGAGCTCTCCCTCTGCCAATAGAAACACAGGTCTAGCAATGAATTCTCCCTCTGTGTAAAGGAACTGCTACACTGATGAGCTCTCCTTCAGTGTAAAGAAATGGAGCTTTGTGATCTGTCTGTACTTTCTCTGCACGTCTAAAGCCCATTGATGGATCTGCTCGCAGGCTTTCAGATTATGTGCTGAATGGTTTTCATGAGCACCAGCTGTTACAGAGAAGGGTGTACTTGTGAATGTAGTGCAGCTTATTGGTGGCCCACAATGCATTGCGGCTGTAAACAAAGCCAATGCCAGAGCTGAACAAGAGCATTGCTGAACAGCATGTCTGGATCAGCAAATGCTGGCTTGGTATCGCTCTGTCTCTCTTACTCTCCTTTCACTGTGTCTGCTTTTCTCTCTCCCTCCCTATGTCCTCCTCTCCCCCCCACCCTCTCTCTCACTCACACACACACACACACACACACACACACTCTGCCAAGACCAGAGAGAAGCTTGGCATAGAGAGATGAAGGGCATTAAGCAGACCAACAAGCTAACATGTTGCAACACATTTGGGAACAGGGCCATTTTAATTGCATATAAACTGCACATCTCCGAAACCAGCAATCTAAATCCAGCTTTTACTCTTTACTGGTCGTGTATATCTTCCTCAAACCTCCCAGCCCTCCCTCCCCACCCCCAAAACCAGGGTCAGTATGCGTTATGTCTGGAAAGAAAGCAGTTGCCACTGCTGTATATATAGGAAGGAATGTGTTATCTATACATACAGTTGTGCCCCCCTTTGTTTTATAAGATTAATGTGCTATGTGACCATCACAGCGCTAGCTTCCCTTATTCTGAAACCCCGTAGACTCTGGAACTGAACATAAGCACAAGTGAAATGTTCCTCTTTTGGGGTCCAAAGCACTTGGTGCTTGTTAAACTCAGGAAGTATTTTGGCTGCACCCAAAGCAGAAATGTTGCATAGCTTTCAGGATGTTGCGCATACACAAGCGCACGTTATTACCCCACAATTGGTATCAGATGTCATTCAGAGCCCACTAATCCACTAACCGAGACGGCGGTGCAGCAAATCTAAATCCATCGCCATGACACTGAGTGACATTGAGCGGGAGCTGTACAGTAAAACTCAGTTTCAGACGCAGCAGTCTATGAGCACTGGGACTGCTGACCCCAGGTCAGTCTTTCTTCTAATATCTCCACTCAGAGTTGAACTGCTGACCCCAGGTCAGTCTTTTTTTCAGGACTATGTTTCCAAAAACTGAAAGCACAACCATGAGAAATGATCTCTCTTTATTAATATTCCACTGTAGCGCTGTTGCCCCCGAGTCAGTCTTTCTGTTTCTTTTCACTGATATTTCTCACTACATTTTGAGGAACTCACAAACAGCGTCCCAGAAATAGCCCTGCGTGGGGTCCCCTGCGCCCGAAAATGCAGAAGTAGCGCTGGGTTTCTCTACGTCAGACGATACCCGAGATGAAGCTGCCGCCGACCGCAGCTTGGCCTTCGCCGTGCGCCGTGACTGGCGCGTCCAGCCGAAGGAAAGCCAGCCCGAGAGATGAATCGATGACCTTCAGCCGAGAAATATCCCACAATATTACTTTCGGTGTGATTGGCTTTCGGGGCTGGCCTTCCTGTTGAGCAAAAGCAATGGCAGGGACATTTATGCCGCTCGAAAACATGATGCTGCGTTATTTTTCATGTCGGTGGCTAAACACGTTGGATCAGATATCGACCGCGGAGGCCTGCGTGCTGTCCCGGCAAAATCCTAATGACGAGGGACGGCAGCTTCTCGATAAACCAGCCAGGAGATAAAATATTTCATTTGCCTCTCTCTCTCTCCGAACACGTAAATTAATCTCAGTGATGTCGTGGCAGCCACGGGAGGAAATGTGCCAGATGCTATCTTGGCTGCTCAGTAGCGTAGGAGAATCTCATCACTTTGTGTTATTATTAAAGGTGTGGGGAATTCAGACTCAGAACGGATCAGCTGAATGTGAACCCGTGCCTGCATACAGTATTTTCCTTCTGAGAGGATCTGCATCTTTCTGACATCTCTTCCCACCAGTTAGCCCACTGTGCACTTTTAGCCTTCCATGAAGAACTGGACAGAAAATATCCACTCTGTAGGTGTTCCACTCTGTAGGTGTGACAGTTAGTGCTCAGAGGCCTCTCTCTTGCTCTCTCTGTCTCTCTCTCTCTCTCTCTCACACACGTTCATTCATATACATATGCATGCTTCCTGGTAGCACATATACTCAAAAGAAACTGCATTGAATGATAAAGGTTTCAGTTCTGAGATACCACAAGGTCATGGGTTTAATTCCTATCCTTGGACCCCCCTTTTCCATGTAATTTTAATCTCAGTTCCCCAGTGCAGATCCCTTTTTCTAAGTATTACAGGGGATATAGCTTATAGCAATGAAACCAGAAAATGGCCCATTTCTGTCCTGACTTGTAGGGGAAGGGGGAAAGAGCTCTGGGCAGTACAGTACCCGGCAGCCAAGAGGCGGTACGAGTCAGTAATTTGAGTAAGGTCAGCCTGGTGGTCCAGGCAAGGGTATAAACGGAACAGAACTGGGGAGATGCCGTCATCTAGAGTACGCACAGGAATCCTGGTGACACGTGGAACTTTCCTCAGTCTGTCAGACATGCTGAGCGAACCAGATCACAGCTGCAGATAAACTCACAGCGTAAATGTAAACTGCAGGTGCCTGTTTGGAGTAAATAGGATGGAAGCCATCGGTGGCTGGGAAGAGTTAAGATTAGTAGCGATTGCCACAAAGCCCTGTGATTTCCCCAGAATAGCAAGAAGAACAAAGAAAAATACACAGTGGCTTTGAAATAATTTGACTATTGTGCGAGGCTCATTTTGTTGGCTTGAATTGCAAGCACAATTAGAAAGGCATACTGTAGTTTGAAAGATTAAATATCATTTTCAGATTTGTGTTTTTATGTATTGCTGTGCTGATGTATATGCCACCGCTATCTTAGGCAGATTCCTCTTGTTAGAGATTTTGTCTCAGTGAGACTTCCTGGTTAAACAGAGGGTAAATTTATAAAAACAGCAATACGTTACTTTGAACCAAGACCACCCCCTTGTGGCTCTTTACTGGTACTGATCCAGAAATCTCCCAGGGAAATTATGGAACGTACAGTTGCAGTAACTGGGCAATTCTGAACACATATGTATAGAAATACTAATTTGAGTGGTTATTGGTACTAGACAGTTGAAAGCCCTCACAAAACCAGACCTGATGTTCAGTATCATTGTTAAAACACAAGGATTCTTCTGTATTACAACTAGTTTTTTTTACTGTGTTGTTTTCTAGAAAAACTAAATTGTGGAAATCAAAGATATTCCAAGTTGGAACGCAGCATAGTTTTTAAATCTTCAGTGCTTAATAAATTAAAGGGACGGGGTTACCATGCTACCAGTGACTGTTTTTGACCAATCATACTTACAGGCTCACCATATAGCTGCAATTATTGTTCTTGTGCCCTTATATGAGATGGGGACCGCTGGGTGCCTGCCCTCAGGTGTGGGAGTATGAGAGACTGCAGGGCTGCTGGTCACAGTCAACACTGGCATTTGGGATCTGATTCCGCCCTACAGGATGCATCACTTAACTGAAAACCAGTAGTATGCATCAGTAACCCATTTAAACTAGTTGAAATGCTTGTCCCTGTTAAACATATGGGTTTTAATTGGTTCTGAGCAGCAATTTGTTAACAGCATATGGCAACACCAGTAACTATGAGGTCCCATAATATCTCTGCTGTCACTAATTTATGAAGCTCAGCCCAAAAGCAGCAGTGTGGTAAATGATTTTTGTATACGGTGGATATGATTTCCCACATCTATTTGCAGTGTGTATAAACACCGGTGTGTCAGTGCACTTCACTAGCATGTGACCAGATCATGGGTTTTCTCTTCTCTCTCCAGAGGACGTTCTGGCAAAGGATTCTGGAGAGTGTGCAATATGCCTGGAGGAATTGGTACAAGGAGACACCATCGCACGCCTACCCTGCCTCTGCATATATCACAAAGGGTGAGAGTGCATGCGCACGCACGTTTTGTGCAATTGAAGAACCTCAGAGGATACTTTCTCAAGCGTATTTAAACATGGTTCTCTCCCTCTGAAGCTGTATAGATGAGTGGTTTGAGGTGAACAGATCGTGCCCAGAGCATCCTTCAGATTAAAAGCCCGTTTGTTTTGCACAGGTAACACCGACTGCTCACCAATGTATGCTTTATATTTCCACTTCATTTTGGAATTCTTTTAAATGTAATATTCCATGCTCACTGGCATGTTTTCTTTTTGTCCTCTGTAGGCTTCTCATTCCCTGCTCCAATGCCATTGCTCCCACTGCTGCTCTGGGTCTGTCGTCATGCTGTGACTGAACAGACCCCCACCCCAGGACACCCACATCTGCCAAAGTCTTCAGGGAATCACCTCTGCATAGTTATGCATACGTTTGCACACATTATTTTCAGCATACTGAAGCAACCATGGCAGCCTTTTAATATCAAGTGACTTCCCCGCCTGTGCACAGGCGGCCATGATATGGCAACCCTCCTCTGCTGCGGCGCTGGCGAATCAGGCGACGCAGTGCAGATCGGAGCTCCTCCCCCATTTCCGACCCCAATGTATAACTGATGCTCCTGTTGACGGGCCAGGCTCTCGCTGAGCTCTGTCACTGACTGCACTCGTCCCCTTCCTCTCGTCCAGGGATTGGACTTCCTCTGCTGCCTTGTCTTTGAATGGCAGATCTGCACTTTTTCTTCTGCTTTTACTGCGGCCATGCCCCATCATGCACTGGCACTCCCAACATGCCCAGTCAGATGCCCATACCTTCAAGGAAGGGTCTGCCCTCTTGCATACTGTATCTATCAGTGCCTTCACGAGCCAATAAAGGATTTAATGTTGTGCAACCTCCAGGTCATGTGACGAGCAGCACATTCACCCTGATTGGTGGAACTGGGACATCCTACTCCCACCCACACAGGGAGGGCCATCCTGGGTTATGGCTGAGGAGCAGACCTGTGCCCCCTAGTGGTGACAGAATGTGAAAGCTCAGCGTTCTGTCTGAGGATATCACATGGGCACGAGAAGCTCCCGTGGCACCGTCGGAGGGGTAGCAACCACGGACCTCTTCTCAGGATCCTTCACTTCAGCGGAAGTTCAGGGCTGGCTGTCCTGAGAACACGTGGCAAAGCCTTGTGCTCTCTCCTAATCCAGTCTTTGTGAAACAGAGGGACATTATTTTGGATTGTGAGAATATGGCTGGATTTTATTCCCAGGGATAAGTACAGGGAAATAATTCTGTATTTTTGTGTACTATCATTCAATTATTGATAATTATGATCAGTCTTGTTATTGTGCAAGGTGGGACATGACACTGGTTTGTCAGTCATATGGTGATGAACCATGAAAAATGAATTTTTCCTCCCAAGAACAGTTATGTTGGATAGGGTACAGCCCGGTTTGGGTACATCCAGCTGAGAATTTCAACAGCAATTAAAGAAAATGTATCCTTCAATATGTACAATTTCTTCCAAAATATTACTTAGCTGAAATTCTCCGCTGGTTGTACCCAATTTGCAGACGCTAGAAATTAGTTTTAAGGGATTGTAAGCTTTTGAATACTTGTATTGAATGCTGTACTAATCCTAGACCCGTGGCCACACCCCATAAAAGGATAGTTTCAACAAGCAATGCTGGACATGGAAAGTCAGTTACCTTAGCTAGAAAACTGAAGTCAGGTAAGGTATGTGTTCTATCCAGCAAAAAGGTGAAGTAATGTTGTGTTGGTTACTTGTGAGTGAAGGAAATGTCCCGCAGAATTTGAACAACCTTTGCAACAGCACACTGTCAGTTTCATCTCTTACAAGTTTCATATTGAAAGGAGGGAAAATTCTGCCAAAGTGAATTCATTTATGCCACTTTTTTGTTGACCTTTGGTAAAATTTTGGTTTGAAATGTGGTTAAACCACCATTTCATTTTCACAATAAATCAGTTAGCAAATCAGTTAGTTGATTGGTACAGGCATTCATTAATTTGTACAGAATGTATTTTCAAAAATGTAATTGCCAACTCTGTTCAGCTACAATGCAGCAAATAATTTTTATCTGTGCAATGCAGTACTGGCCAAACTCGGTAATCAGTACTGGGCCTGCTAGATGGATCCAAACACTTGATGTGCTGGTCCAAAAGAAAAATTATCAAATTAAGCACCTTCAATAAATTGAATATACATTTTTAAATGCACATTTGTACCAGCTAAAAGAAGTTTGTTGTTTATCCTTGCCAAGGCATTGTAAACTCCTGCATAACCACCTCCCGCATAAGATTTGGGATTATCCAATGCCCACATTTAATGTAATGTCAAATTATAATGAGAGATGGACAACCTGGCCAAGTGCCAACTTTTATGTGAGTAGTTTATGTCCATACTTTTACTCTTGGCGCAGGGCCACTGGACCTCCCTGCCATATGTGACTGATCCGCATTCACAGCACTGTGAAAACAAGAAAGGAAACTGGGACAGATTTTCTGCCATGCTTATTTTCTGCTTTCATTGAGGTCAGTTATGCAGGAGTTCCTGCATTTAGTTTTAATTTCTGCTTGTGTCGTTGCATCATCTGAGCCAGTTGGATAGCATCCGTTGTCTGTCCAAATCCATCTCGAGGGAAAGTAGATAATTTATGCTACATAGCATTAGCTTATGCACACTGTAATTTGGTTTAAATGTTGAACCTGTGATCTTCAATTGTGTTCTGGATATATAACTGACTTCAAAATGTGAACTCAATGTCATTACGCAACATATACATCTTAAGCTCTTAAGCATAGATGGTTAAAGATTTCAAGATTCAACTCTGGAAAAGTGCTTGGATGTAGTTAATTATTTACAAGGCCTTCACAAGGGTGTTTCATAAATGCTTTTTAGGACAAATCAAACTTTGCCTGACTTCATGCATTTCAGAGAACCACTATATGCCCTTTAAAGTAGTCCTTAAAAGGACAGATTTCAAGCTGTTTAAAATTAATTTCAGTCAGAAAAAGGAAAGACAATGCCAGCTCTATGATTGTTTGATGTACAGTGTCACCAACTGTATGACCGGAAAGGGCTAATGAACAATTTCACTTGGAGGTTTGTGTTTGAACTTGACTGAATAATATGAAAACTGCTTCAGTGAGCTGACAGAGGTACCAAGCTTTGACAGGCTGACTACATAACTAGATAATCATGAACTCTTTTAAATGGATGATTAAGGTATATGTGCTATAACATTCCATGTATGTATAAAAAAAAAAAAAAGAAAACTATGTACAGAACTATTAAATTAAAAATCTTTTGAAATTCATGGGGACACTTTTTTGTGCAAATGACTCAGTGTGTCATTTATGACAAAACTTAACACAAACCCAAGAGAATGTTTTCTGAATTATTATGAAAAACCAGTGGACCATTCAATAGAAACATCCATCCATTATCTATACCCGCTTATCCTGGACAGGGTCGCGGGGGGTGCTGGAGCCTATCCCAGCTTGCTTTGGGCGAGAGGCAGGAATACACCCTGGAAAGGCCGCCAATCTATCGCAGGGTACACACACCATTAACTCACACACTCATACCTATGGGCAATTTAGAGTCTCCAATCGGCCTACCTGCAAGTCTTTGGACTGTTGGAGGAAACCGGAGTACCTGGAGGAAACCCATGCGAACACGGGGAGAACATGCAAACTCCACACAGAAAGGCCCAAGCCAAGATTTAGACCCACAACCTTCTTGTGGTGAGGCGACAGTGCTAGCCACTGCACCACCATTCCACCCATCAATAGAAACATGCTGCAGCCAATATAGGTTTTTGGGCATTCAAGTAGTTTATGTAGGTTGGGGAAAGATGGAACATCAGTTGAACATACTTGCATGATTTCTGCATAATAAGAAAAATGGTTAGAGGAGTAGAAAAGACGTGCCTGCCCTCTACGATTAAAAGGGCGTTATAATAATGATGTTCGTGGTAACAGTCCACTGAAATCAATGATGTGATAGGCTTGAGTAATTAGCTACTACATTACGTTAAAAGATTTTATGAATACCACGGCCTGCTTCACTCAGTTAGCCTACACGAAGCGTTGACCGGGTGCCATTCTCAATATCCCCATCGTGTTCGTGAAATGTTTTCAGAAGGTAGCCTACCTAGGTTACTGTGGGAAATAAATATAGATGTACTCAAAAAACACAAGCCCATTGTATGGGGAAAGATATGTAGTTAGAGAGCACAGGCCCAGTGTATATGGGAAAGGAATGTATTAATGAGCACCAACTGTCTCCTCCCTGACGTATCATCCGGCTAGCAAAAGAGGAAGGATGCAGGTGGACCAAGGTTGACCTTAGCCATAAGATTAACAACCGGCAGCAGGGAAGCGCTTCATACTAAAATAGGTGCGATTAGAACAAACACGTAATACACACATAATTTCTGCCCTGCTAATTAAGCTGTATACAAGCACATCTGTGGAACTAACGGAAGCTTCTGCCTTTTCCGGAAAATGTGTTGTCAGAATATGTGATTTATGATAGAAGGGGGAGGGAGATTCAAGTGGGAGATGAGCACTATCATTTTTTAAAAAAATAAGGAAGGAAGGGGCTGATAAATAATGGTGTCCGAGAATTGGGAAATAATGGTGCCTGAAAAATCAGAAACAATGATGTGTGGGAAAAGAGTAAAGTAAAATGATGTAAGCATGAGAGACAGTCCAAGCTTGAGCTCCACAACAGGAGGAGCTAAGATAGGATAAAAGGGAGTGTTCGACCCCAGGGGAGTATGTCTTGTATGTCTCGTGTGTGTGTGTGTCTTGTCTGTGTGAGTGTGTGTGCGTCTTATGTGTTTTCTGTGAAGTGTCTTGTGGAATGCTTTGAGACAGTTTGTATTGATATGTGCAGATCAGCCCGGGTTCTTGCATGTTATCTTGGAATTACCTGCAATAAATCCAGTTGCATCAGACTCTGTGAAGTGTATATTTTGAAGAAGTATTCAACAGTGTGAGGAGAACACCCAGCTCTTCTGGCCCAGGCTGGGTCCTGTTTTTCCCCACATTACACATTGCAAAACAAAACTTACTTATCTAAACTGGCCAGATCGTCCTGGTTTATTTTCCATACGACTCCCCAAACTTCATTTCCACTCTCTTGGAAATGAAGAAACCATGCCACTGTTTCGACACTTGCTCTCCGGGGAATCCAAAATTGAGGTTATAATTACATTAAACATTAAACATTACATTCATTTAGCAGACGCTTTTATCCAAAGCGACGTACAAAAGTGCATTTTCATGATCGTAGACAACTGCTGAACACGGGTTCAGTAAGGTACAATTACTTATTTTGTAAAGCTATTTCTAGCCGAGAACAAAGAACACTATCCTGGTCTAACATCTGCAAAGCCGAACTAGGCAGAAGAATAAGCTAGAGTATTAGGACAAATACAATTTACCAAGAAGTGCAGGGATGGGGCAACATGTAACAAGTGACAGGAAAAAAGGGTTTTTTTTTTTTTTTTTTTTTTTTTTTTTTTTAATATATATATATATATATATATATATATATATATATATATATATATATATATACACACAGCGTGGTGGTGGTTATTCTAGGTATAGTCTGAAGAGATGAGTCTTCAGGCCACGGCGGAAGATGGATAGTGAGGGGGAGGTTCGGAGAGGGACGGGGAGTTCGTTCCACCACTGGGGAGCTAGGGTGGAGAAGCTCTGTGATCCCTTTGGGCGGGTGGGAGGGGTTGCAAGACGCCCTGCTGCCGCAGAGCGGAGTGGTCGAGCAGGCACATAGAATTGAGTCATGTCCTGCAAGTAGATAGGGGCTGTCCTGTTGGCGGCAGTGTAGGCAAGGGTCAGGGCTTTGAATCGGATCCTGGCAGCGACCGGTAGCCAGTGAAGTGATCGCAGCAGGGGAGTGACGTGGGAGAATTTGGGGAGGTTGTAGATGAGTCGGGCAGCGGCATTCTGAATCATCTGTAGTGCGTGTATGGCACAAGCTGGCAGGTTTGCAAGGAGAGAGTTGCAATAATCAAGGCGAGAGGTCACCGTAGCCTGGACGAGCAGCTGGGTGGAGTGCGTCGTCAGGTATGGTCGAATCCTCTTGATGTTGTATAGGAGGAATCTGCAGGACCGTGATGTTGACTTGATGTGCTCCTTGAGGTCCAGCTGGTCATCCAGGACCACCCCCAGGCTCTTTGCAGAGTGAGAGGCAGTCACTGTGGTGCCATCAACCGTGATTGAGAGTTCACGAAGCAAGGAGGTCTTGTACGGGAAGAAGAGCAGCTCAGTTTTGTTGAGGTTGAGCTTCAGATGGTGGCTGGCCATCCAAGTGGAGATGTCAGCCAGGCAGGAAGAGATCTTATCATTGATCTGTGTGGCCGAGGGGGGGAAAGAAAAGTAGAGTTGTGTGTCATCTGCATAACAATGATAGGAAAAACCATGTGAATTAATGACTGAACCAAGAGATCTGGTGTATAAGGAGAACAGCAGAGGACCCAGTACAGATCCCTGCGGCACTCCCGTGACAAGTGGATGAGAGGCAGAGGCAGACCCCTTCCAGGTGACCTGGTAGGTCCTATCTGCAAGATAGGAAGAGAACCAAGACAGGGCAGTCCCGGTAATTCCCATCCCAGCCAAGGTGGAGAGGAGTATTTTATGGTTGACCGTGTCAAAAGCTGCAGACAGGTCAAGAAGGATCAGGACAGAGGAGAGGCGTGAGGCTCTTGCAGTGGCAAGTGCCTCCGTCACAGCTAGTAGTGCAGTCTCTGTTGAGTGCCCGGATCGGAAGCCAGACTGGTGAGGGTCTAGCAGGTTGTTCTGATGGAGAAAAGAGGTTAATTGTTTAAGAACTGCTCGTTCGAGGGTTTTGGACAGAAAGGGTAGAAGGGATACGGGTCGATAATTTTCTACATCGGAGGGGTCTAAGGTGGGTTTTTTGAGTAGTGGGGTAACACGAGCCGTCTTAAAAACAGAGGGAACATGACCAGAGGAGAGAGAGGAATTAACAATGGAATATAATCCTGTAGCAAAGGTAAAAGTGGCCGTTGCACATATTTTGTCGTTCCCTCTTCTTTGAACTTAACTGGCATTTAGGTGATGATTGAAAACAACGTCACCATTTCGCGATGGTATTCGGCGTCTGCATTTATGTAACGCGTTAGCCTACTGTTAAAACACACACACACACACATACAATGACAACGCGTTACTTACTTAATGATCAAACTTCAATTCCACTTAGTCTAAAAGAACAGCTCTTCCTTGGCATAGAGCTGACTTCCTCATCTTACTAACGTCGGTTACCAAACCTATTCACAATACCTGGTGCAGACTGAACTCACCTTTAGTTTACCGAAATGTCGCCGACGGATTCATTAATTGCAGTCTCTCCTTCAGCATATTGCTCCCAAAAGCAAAGTACATGAACGTAGACCTACTTTACATAATGGTTTAAACAATGGTACCCGTACTGAAACCTTGCTGACAATATAGCTATCATAGCTAGTTAAAAACAGCGTTGACAAGCGTAGCCTATATGAAAATCCTAAACCGTGACGTCATCTGCGTGTACGACGGAAGCCATAAGCAAAACCTTGAAAAACTTTTCTTAAACGACGGGGACTACACGACGTGTCAGGGAACAGAGTCGTTTCAGTTGCATGTGAATTGCAGGTCACTGAATCCAGCCACCTAAATCCAGTTTTCACTCTTCACTGGTCGTGTATATCATCTTCAAATATGGTTTGAGGTGAACAGATCGTGCCCAGAGCATCCTTCTGATGAAAAGTCCTTCTTTTTTTGCACAGGTAACACCGACTGCTCACCGATTTATGCTTTATATTTGCACTTCATTTTAATATTCCATGTTCACTGGCATGTTTTATTTTTGTTTCTAATTCCATTACTCCCACTGCTGCACAAAAAAAAAAAACAATCTACAGAACTATTCAATTCAATTTTTTTTTTGAAATTTCATGAGGAAACCTTTGTTTAATTCAATTAGACTGGCACTGTCATTTCACAAAGCAGGACATTTAATTTGTTTTATGGAACATGTCATTTCAAGTTATTTAATATTTTTTACATTAGTATAAATTAATAAATGAAAACATTCCTAATAGGCATTCATAAATGTGTTAGTGCAAACCTACATCTATTAATCTCACAGTATTTAAACAACACACAATTAAAATCAAGTTTGCTGCTCCATGTTTCACATTTAATATAAAAACAAGTCAATGCAGCAACAAATGACCAACTCTTATGATCAGCAAGTCATGCAAAAATGACCAGGGGTCTGAAGGGACATTTTCTTATGGCATTGGTTGAATTGTGGTGTTCTTTGTACAAAAGACTTGTTTCTTACTTAAATTGGCTATCTCAGTCAATACAAGACAAAAACACACCTTATCAATAGACATTTTTTGTAGCTGGGCAACTACTGTTTTACAGTTTCCCAGTTCCCCATTTGACATTTACTAAATCATTACTGATTAATGAACACATTTAAAACTAAACCTGTTATCCTTCAAAAAGCAGACAGTTTGCTCAGTACCACTTTGGTTTAGCTTTAAACCCTACATCTGAATGCTCCTGCATTATGCAACAGGTTATCCTATGTGACCATTTTTCCTTGTTTCTATATGTATAATAGTTCCTGTATTAACAACTTGTTTTCTGGACATAAGCCATTTTGTTCCGTTCACTGGCTGCCACACAAGTCAGTCAAAGGCTGTTTCTTGACCTCCCCAGCTATTCTGACACTACTCCATTGCCCTTCTGATGTCATCAAAGATGGAAGGCCCATTGTAGTCATTTGTCTTCATCGCCTCAAGCTTCCTGATGTAATCCGAGGGTATGCCATTTTGTTTGGCTCCAAGGCATATGACCTTACATAACCATCAACATACAAATAAAGACAACACATCCAAAACAGTGAAGAACATGCTACATTTTTTTTCTGTTTATGCATTTTTGTGTGGTAATTTCCCTCACCCATTCCCAGGACATTGTCAGACATTCACCATTTGGCCGTTCTCAGCCATAGGAAGCTTCAAAGTGCTCGGCCAGCACAGTCTGGACAAAGGACAGAGCAGGAACTGGGGGGTGGCCATCGGAGATGTGTGTGTGTGTGTCAGAGGAGGTGAGTCAGTGTGTCTACATAAAATATGCAGCTTACTTTTAGTTAGTCAGTTTGGGCAACTTGGAAAGAAGAAGTTTGTAACAGTTGGAAGTGGGCATCAGAGTCCTGCATCTAGGTCTGGCATTATAAATTTCATCTCTGGTTCTTTTGGAATATTCTGCTGCCTTTTGGTCTTTGAACATCCTTGGATTACTTTGGGACAAAAGCTGTGGTTTGGTATCCGCTTTCATTAATTTCTTGTGTGACTGCCCATGTCTGTAACCTTTGTTCATTGTTTTAGGGTAGTTGAACCTCGTCTTTAGATTAGACGTGAATATTTGTTCTAACTTAATAAACTTCTTCATTTTCATCTGGTTGGGAGTTGTACATTTTGATAAAGGTTGATCCAACAGTTTGCTTTGCCTATCAACAAATTTGGCGATTTAACTGATAATCAATATCTTTGATAATAATTACCAAATTAAATCAAATAAATATATTTTACATGTTAGATAAGTGAGGCGTTTTAACTTTTGATGCACTTGTGTTTGGTACTCAGAGTGCCGTACATCAAATGAGGGTGTTAAAGGTTAAAACTGCTGGGTTTGGAAAATAAAACATATTTAAATTAATCCTCACTTTGCTGACAATACGTTTATACCTGTGGTTTCTATGTGCCTCAACTTTATTACAGTTACGGCTGCACACATAACTAAACTCATTTTAAAATAGGTCATGCTCAATTTAATGTTTGTCTGTAGTGCCAAACAATTTGACTACTTATGTAACCTACTTTCTTGACCAGTGGTAACAAACCTTGTTCATTGAGAGCTACCATACTGTAGGTTTTCATTCAAACCCTAACAAAGCACACCACATTCAACGGCTAGAGAATGCTGCTGCCCAACTTGTCTTTAATTTTCCTAAGTTCTCTCACATCACTCCTCTGCAGAGGGCACTCCACTGGCTACCAGTTGCTGCCAGGATACGGTTCAAAGTCCAGACCCTCATCTACACTGCAGCCAACAGGACAGCCATCCGGGTGAATGGTTTTCGCTCATCCCTACCACAGAGCTTCTCCGACCTAGCTCCCCAGTGGTGGAATCAACTCCCTGTTCCTCTATGGACCACTCAATCATTCCCCATCTTCCGCCATGGTCTGAAGACACATGTACCTCCTGCACCACTTTTATATTGCGTGAACCTCCATCCAGCACTTTGATTGTACTTCTATAGTTATCTTGATATCTTAGCTTGTTGTCATGCCTCCTAGTTTGACTTAACATTACTCTCTGACCTAGCCAATGCTTACCGTGTGAACTGGACTTGTGTTCATGGCTATGAATAACTGTTACATACTCAGTTTTACCTTTCGGACTTGTGTTTTGTAGTTGTTCCCCCTCTCACCTGCTTGTATGGAGGGGAAGGTAGCATGGCCCTGAAGTCGTTCATCTGATAAGTTCTACAGACGACCTCCCCTTCATGTGTGTCCACTTTCACCTCCAGAGGCCGGTAAATGCCTTTATCCACGCCTTCCTGCCTCCAAACATAAATGACAAACAGATGCAAAGATTTCCCCCCACGCACCCACAGTAATACATTTATTTTAAAATGAGCTATGAGCAAAGCCACAAGCTGCAGTGAAAAGTCGAATGTAGAATGAATATTACAATCTAGACATCTAAAATATGACAATATGACAATACAGAAACGCCTGCATATTGTCTGAATGAAATGTATAAATCAGGCTACCTTCTACTTGCTTTTAATGTATGCAACACCAATTGCCTACAGCTTTAAATATAATAGCATTAAGCAATCGAAAATGGTGTTATAATAATGATGTTCGCGGTAATAGTCCGCTGAAATCACGTGATGGCCTCAAGTAATAAATAAATTATGTTAACAGATATCCTCTAGTAATACTATTCTTGAATGAACACAGCCCACTTCAGTTACACGAAGCGATGGGATGCCATTCTCGATATCCCCATCGTGTTTGTGAAATGTTTTCAGAAGGTACCTAGGTTACACAGAGCAAAACACAACTTACTTATCTAAATTGGGCAGATCGTCGCGGTTCAGTTTCCATATGACTCCCCAAACTTCATTTCCTATGCTCTCTTCAATGGTGGCCACACCACCATGCCATCTATTTGACATTTTCTCTCCGCGGACTCCAAAATTGAGGTTATAATCCTGTGTGCAAAAGTAGAAGTGGCTGTTTACTTGCACATGTTTCGTTGTTCCCTCTTCTTTGAACGACACTGGCATTTATTCGATAACTTAAAACAACGTTACCATTTTGCGACGGTATTCGGTGTCCGCATTAATGTAACGTTACTGTTAAAATAAGTTAATATCCCGGAGGTTGTTAACGCGACAAAGCGTTCTTTACTTTATGAGCAAACTTAAAGATCACTTAATCTAAAATAATAGTTCTTCCCCGGCAAAATTATTCACAATTCCTATTAAATGGTCCAAACTGAATTCACCTTTAGCCTACCGATACTGTGAAATGTCGCCGACGGATTCATCATCTGCAGTCTCTCCCTCAGCAAATTGCTCCCAAAAGCGAAGTACATAAACGTAGATATACTTGTCATAAGTCCGGTTGAAGTAATGGTACCTGTGTTGAAACCTTGCTGGCAATATAGCTAGCTAGTTAAAACCAGCGTTGACCAGTGTACTTCAAAATCTGAACCCGTGACGTAATCTACATGCACTCTTTAGACAAGATCAATGCAAGTCAGTGCAAAATCTCATATGCATGTCCCTAAATATATGCAAAATCCTTGGTCCCGTCGCAATCCTGTTTTGGCTCCGCCCTTCTTCTTCATTGCAGTTTTGGCGGTGTCAAACCAACATTGGTGTATTACGGCCACCTACTGGGCTGGAGTGCGAAGACACATGTGGCTACTTCCGCAAAACAATTGATAATTAACAATAACAAATTAAATTTAAAAAAAAATAATGTAACAAATAAACTATCCCCAAAACAACATCATATCCTACTCAAAGAAAATAAATAAACAAATAGAATAAATACATTCAAACTCAACTCATATTTTAACAAATATAATAAATACATTCAAACTCAAATAACCAGCATTCAGTATCTTACCACAAAAGCAACTACACCATAACATTCATCCATCCATCCATTATCTATAACCACTTATCCTGAGCAGGGTCGTGGTTGGTGATGGAGCCTATCCCAGCAAATGTATGGATAGGTTCCAGAACCCACCGCAACCCATTGGTGGCCTGTCCAGGGTGTATTCCTCGCCCAATGTAGGGCGAGAGGCAGGAATAGGCTACACTCTGGACAGGCTGCCAATCCATCACAGGGCACACACACCATTCACTCACACACTCACAGCTATGGGCAATTTAGAGTTTCCAATTAACCTAATCTGCATGTCTTTGGACTGTGGGAGGAAACCGGAGTACCCGGAGGAAACCTACGCAGACACGGGGAGAACATGCAAACTCCACACAGAAAGGCTACAAGCTGAGATTCGAACCCACGACCATGCCGCCTACACCATAACATAAATAACTAATTCTGCACCCTCCTAACTAGTCCTGTTTCCCTGAGGAGGCAAAGCAGTTGTCTGTACATCACATTCCCCGATGGCATCTTCAACAGTGCTCCCAATTTTAAACCCTGAATGCCATGTTCCCTCAGGGCATTACATAGCCTCTCGCTCACATAGTTGCCACATATCCCTCACAAATTTACCACACTCCTCCAAAACATGGGTTACTGATTCCTGGCAGTAATCACACAGTCCCGTCAGATGTTTACCCATAATATTCAATGCACCTAATGGCTCCATCCATCCCCTTTTTCTATTGTCTATATATTATTATTTATATGTAAAATCATTTAATGTATTATTTATTTATATACTATATATTGCATTTTTTGTTGTTTTCTTGTTTTGATTTGTACTGATTTACTGTGTTTAAGTAATCTGGATTAAAAGAACTGTGTCTCCTTTAACTGTTAAATAAAGGGGAATCAGAAGTTCTTCTTCTTATTTTTCTTGTATTTAATGGCGACTGGCAGACAACTTTTGGTGCATTACCGCCACCTTCTGGACTGAAGTGTGGGTCAATATGGTTACATTAATAAGCCCTATGCCTACTGCCCCAATAGCCTACTTGAGTTTTAATAGTTAAATTGTTTTAGGTAGTCCTGTACTATATAAAATTTAAATATTTCCATGAAGCGTCGATCTTCGGAATTCCTTTGGAGAATATCTCTGACATCTAACCTGATTCTTTTTTCCTCTAGAGCTGAAAGTATTTGTCTCTCTTGAGTGTACTTCACACATTCCATAAGTACATATACTACTGTTTCTACTACAGTATATTCAAAATCCATAATTTTCTTTAGTTACCTATACTTCAGTTCTTTCCTTACAAAAATAGCACATCCTCCAACACTTGCATTTATTCTGTCACTCTGTATACTGTCATATCCTCTTATTACAAAATCCAAAGGTGATTTACACCATGTTCCATGTACACATACGACATCTGGTTTCATTCCCCATGTTCCCTGTACACATACGACATCTGGTTTCATTCCCAATTCCCTAACAAATCCCTTAAATTCCCATCCATTCACTAATAGGCTTCTAGCATTCCACTGTAGTATTAGCATTATTATGAAGAGAGCCCTTGCAAACGTGATTCGTGGCTCAAATCACTCTGGCTAAGATCTGCCTTCAGCTGCTCCCAAGATTGGTCCCTCATATTTAGATTTGGCAGCTGCTTTCACTCTTATCTTTTTTTCTCCATTCTAGTTTTTTGCCTGCTCTAAGCAATTTATTATATATGCCATAAATAAAACAATCTTGTCAAATGCTATCCCTGGTTTATTTATTGTAATACCACAATAAATAATAATGTGATTGTCACCAAACAGGAAGTTTGCTGTGAATTGTGGGCAATATGAGGTTGCTGAGCCTGCTCTGGTGCAGACTTGTTCTCTTCAGAAAAGTTGAGGGGCGGAGAAGCTATGTCACAAACTTCAAGTGACTTTATAATGGATTGAACTCACACCTAAAATGGTGGCCAAGGGTACATCTCAATAGGGATTCCCCCAAGTGAAGTTTGCAAGTGAAATTTACAATAATTATTTATAAAATTCATTTGCAAGTGGTCGTGTAGATAATATGATTTATGAATATTTGTAGTACTTTCCACAACGCGACGGACATAAAGATCAAATGCTTTAGAGGCAAATAAAGTTAAGACGTTAATTTTAGCCCTATCTCGACCAGAGATTTAGAGGTTGTTTGCACTTACTGTGATAGGCGGCGCTCTACGAGATACCGTATCTTCTCTATTAGTATTTGGTTATTTACAATGAACTGAATCAATGTTTCAGAATTACGAATGCTTTAATTTACGCCTCCTGATTGATTCGGAATGTTCGGAATAAATTCCATTATTTACCACATCAACCGTGATCACATAGCTTACATTGCAAATTGGTTAACACCAGAGCCCAACTCTAGTTAGGTTCTGTTCAGTTTGCTGTTGCAGCTGCAGAGGGCGACAAACGCCATTGTTTCCATCGTTATTACAGTCCACCTGCGCGAGGAGTTTAGATGGTAGGTAGGAAGCTAGCTAGCTAGTGGGATAGGTTCTTTAGTTTGTACATTTTTGGCTCCAGGGGCGGTATACTAAGTAGCGTTTCACACTATAACCATCTTTTTAAATCTTTTGTTTCTGATGTACTTATTAGTGTTGTTTATAAAATTCCCCTTCTGGTGTGAACCCCAAAGCCAGATAAATCGTCCCCGGACAAAGTTGTTGCACCACGTGTAGTTCGCCTTGTGTAATGTTAGGAATTAATAATTTTAATGGCATAAATGGGGAGTTTTTTCTGTTTAAATTTTCACTTTCGATCAAATTAAACCAGAAACATTAGTATTATCACCGTGATTCAACATTTTACTTTTATAACGTGTAAAATGTCAGGCTAACTGTTCTGTGAGCACAGTGTTTGTAGCCAGCCTGACTTTAGAGATAATTACATGTAATTACAGTCTCATGTATGAGAGGCATTGGATTCAATCCATACAAACTCCAAAAACTTGATCAAGTTTTTAAAAGTGGGCTACATTGCAGTAGCTGTGCCATACTGTGGGAATAAAAAATTAAATGCAGTTTAGCAATGCACTAGCATTGTGCTAACGGGCAGGATATGGGCTTCACAGAAAATTCTGGAGCCAGGAAATGTAACAGGATGAAAGTAGCCTACGGACAGTCGACATTGTAATAATGATGACATGTTAATAGGCCAGTAATAAATCAATTGTTCATTCATCCATTAGAGTAATGGAGTAATATCATGTGTGTAAGTCAGAATGTTAGAAAAAAGTTTGGAAGGAAATGGGAGATGTTCCCCTGGTGAAGCTTGTTCTTTGCCTTTCAGTAAATTAGCTATAAGGTGAGCAGCAACACATTACATTTGAGATTTATCCTGAAGTTCCCTGTTAAGTGCTGTTATATATGTACAAACTCAATGTTAAGACGTGTAGTAGACAAACTGTTTAATCTCTCCAGATATAGGCCTACACACAAGTGATTTGGTGGGAAACATTTTTATTGATACTGTGGAATACACACTGAGGGAAGATTGAAGTGAGGGTCTTGCAACGTAGTTGTTGTAAGATCTGGGGATATTAAATATATTTTGAGAGCGTCTGATGAATGCAATCAGAATGTTATATCAGCCACTAAACCGTACAAACTACAGAAAACAACACGCTGACATGCTCTAGGACAGGGTACAAAGGAGTCAGTCTTGGTCCATGAAGGGGGATGGGTGCGGGGGTGTGGCAATGGTTTCTCAGGAGCATCTGTTACTGATGGTTTTTCATCCTCTGACACTTGGGGCCTCAGGCCTGAGTTTATGTTCCCAAGCAGTCTGCTCCAAAGTTTAACAGAGTCCAGCAGGTCTGTGCCCCTCAGCCTGGGCAGCTGAGTACCTGGTTATGTTTATATGTATTTGGCAGTATCTGTGACCCCTTCAACCATTGCAGATGTGACCACCTGATTAAGTGGTCACAATCAGATTCATCTGAACAACAGATTTATATTTATTCTAAAAGAAGACATGTGCGTTTCAACAGCAATGCCTTTTTAGTTAAAATGAACAAACTAGCTCCTTAGAGAACCCTTTTCAACATCTGTTCAACTCTAGAAAGGAGATATCTGATGACTCCAGGTTGCAGGTAATGTGGATTTTAACACTGTTTTATAAGTCATATTTTTTAAAATTTAGAAAGTAAATTGAAAGATATATTTTGATCAAACAGTGGTGGTCATTCATCTGAATAATTCTAACTAAAATACAGCCTTGTTATTGTTGAATATGCACGTCCTCCCACCAATTAAAAAAGGGACCCTCCTCTCTGGTAGGAGACCTCATTTGAATAGACGCATACTTGTAGGCACCACATAGCTGCAGTTTGCCAGATTAGTGTTTTACTAGCCTGTCTAAAATATAGCCTATTTGCTATGTCCTGTTAATAGGATTATATATTTGACGCCGTTTTTCGCTAAGGAGCCAGAGCCCAAAGGGTTTGAGGTTGTCTTTTAATCTCCCAAATTCAGCAATGGAAAAGGACAGCAGACCATCGTGGGACAATCCCATGCAGTTCGTCCTGGCTTGCGTGTCTTACGCAGTGGGACTGGGGAACGTGTGGCGCTTCCCGTACCTCTGTCAAATGCATGGAGGGGGTAAGAAATCTCTCTTTTCGTTGCGACACAGATGTGTCTTCTGGTCATAATTTATCTGACAATTTGCAAATTCACAATCTGAGGATGGCAAGAATAAATAAATGTACTGTTGTAAAACATTATGCATAGTTAAATTCACAGTAACATGGGGTGGGGGGTGGTTAAGTGTATTGTGTAAATCACTCTTAATAAACTAAAAGACCTATGTTATATCAATGACATGCACATAGTGAGAATTCTTGGATGTTTTTTATTGTGTATTTCTGTTTGTATGCATGCAGTTGTGAAGAATATATCAGAGGTTAATGCAGTGACACAATTTTCTGTTAATTCTGCTTATCCAAATCGACCGTAAAACCTTGTTCAAACCCAAACAAAACGGTCAATGCTGTTAGGTATGCAGCACATTTCTTATATTCACCCTGACAGTATTACCCCATAATATCTTAAAACACTAGTATTGTGTTATAAAACATGAATTCACAGTTAGCATGGAGCAAAAATGTGATTTAAAATAATTATTATTCTAAGCAAGAGTGAGGGTATTGATAGACAAATTGATTACTAGTGTGATGAATAATTACAAAAGCACTATTTATTACATGGAAATATACATTTATGTTAACACATTGACACCACTGCCATCTTATCTAGAATGATGTAGCCTACAGTTTTACAAATTTTCAAATATTGAAGTTCAGTGATTCACCAGAAGGGGAGAGTATATTCCCAGGATAGACAGCAAGTGCAAGAAATTCAGACTCGACTGACAACTTGTCAGCTACCCAGTTGAACATTTAAACAAAGTCACAGCCTTAACCAGGAGATGGATGGGTAGGTAGGTACTGAGAAATTGGCATATTTTGTTGTCTTGTTGTAGAGGAAGAATCTGCATGCCTGGCTCAGGGAAAGTTATTCAGTTAATCATTTTTCCCAGAAGAATGTTAACTCTGTATAATTCTGAATAACTGGGAGGATTTGATCTTTTACCGCAGTGGGAAAGTTATTCTGCACACTCTGAGTAATTTAAACAAGTCCTTACACAATTTAATCAAGCATTTCTGTGAGCTTGATTTAACACAAATTCATCAAAGTCAAAATGTAAAAACAAGCTGCAATGAAACAGCTGGATAGCCCTGCAGTGCTTAATTTATGACTATTATGTGCTTGGCTTCCTGCAGATAGTCTGAAAAACAGCCCTTAGGTTAGGCCCTCAGGCCTTGAAAACTTGCATCTCACTCCACGCATCACTTAGGGCACAATTGCATAAGCCCTCGTTAGCTTGTCATCGGGCCCCAGGGTACAGTATTTGCTTGTCAAGCTCTTCAAAATTCTCGGGGAAATTGAGGGTGATGGAACACTAAGACACCCGTGGCGTGGCCTCGATCGCGGAGCTGTGGGAGAGAAAATAATTGCTGATTTTAGTTTCCTTTTTTCATCAAGTTTAAAGTTCCTTCCGATCCCCGACAGATGTGCCACTCCCTCTCGTCTTTACTTCACGCTGTGAGAATGTACTTGTTAATGTCACACGGTGCACCCTTTCAATACGCTCAACTGCCGGCATGGCAAAAACACAAGCCATATTTGATGATGAACACATCACAGGTTTCTTTTTTTTTTGTGGACCACCCAGCACAACATGTAAAGACATAAAGGAAAGAATGAAAGGAGAATTTCAGAGTTCTTTGCATCATAAATCTGTCATTGTGTTAACACAGAATGCTTGTCAGGAGCAGTTAAATGGTGGAAGGTGGCTGATGGGAAGAGAACCTCTTTCGACTTGAGCCCTGTTTCCTCAGGCGGGTTCCTGATCCCCTATCTTATCATGCTGTTGGTGGAGGGCGTGCCCCTCTTCTACATGGAGCTGGCTATTGGACAGAAGATGCGGCTGGGCAGCATCGGGGCATGGAGCGCCATCAGCCCTTATTTGGGGGGAGTGGGTGAGTGGAGATGTACATGTTCACACGCACAGATGGACAGGCACACGCAAGCTCATACGCATATACAGAAAGATACAGTTTCACTCAGAAACACATGCAGATACACAGGCAAGAGAGATGCATGACCGCGCACAGATACAAGACCGAGAGACGGAGAGTGAGGGATAGAGGGATACAAATGCTCACTGAAGCAGAGACAGCTACATGAATGCATGCACACTGACTGGGGGAGACTGTTCAGTGGTGTTTCCGGTCTTCTGGTTCAGTGACATTGTTACAGCCGTGACATTTTTACAACCTGTCCATAAATTGACTCTTTCCATGAAGCCATTTACTGTATACGTTTATCAGCACACACATTGCATGTTAAAAAGAACACCACTTTTGTCCCCGCTTCTTCAATTCTGTCCATGACTGAATAAAACATGTTCCAAGAAAGCACACTGTCAAAGAGCTTCTCCTTACAATGTAGCTTTTCCACGAAGGTTGCCAAGTCGTAGAATTGCAAAGCAGTGACTGAAATTAGCATTCACGACACATCGCTGAACTTTTACAACTCCTCTCATGATGCCATGCAATGCACAGTGCTTTCCATTGCATGCAGCCTGGCCATTAAAGTCCAACTGATTTCCCTTTAAACAAATTAATTTATTAATATTGTCACGTTAATATTAAGACTTTCTTTGCATATGTTTCTGCAATGAGGATGAGAGACAGCCAGTCTATGTTCTCTGTGTCTGTTATTTATATTTTATGATTCAAGGGCACAACATCAGCTTTCCATATTTGAATCAGTGCTTTAGTGGCGAGAAGCCACAGGCATAGACGTCCATTGAAGACTTTTATTTTTGTGCGTCAATTGCTTGCTAAAGTGAAGGCAGACACTACTGTCGTTCTGCACTGGGATGGTCTATGTTGTGATATACTAAAGGAAATGCGTTTTACGTCTCGCCCTCAGGTATTGCGAGCGTTGTGACATCAGTATACCTGTGTGTGTACTACAATGTAATCATCGCCTGGGCCTTTTGGTACCTGTTCCACTCCTTCCAGGTGGGCTGAACGCGGTGTTAAGCACGCAACGCATCAAACATGATTCCACATCTTCATTAGCATATTCCCTAATATGGCCTAGCATGAAGTATACCATTACTTAAGGCCTTGAATGTGCTCTATATACCACCACATACTATTATCCCTGTAAAGTTATCATTCTCTTTTTTCTTCTTCTTCTTCTTGAGTTGTTTCTAAGAAGAGGAAGAAGAAAAGTTTGCATAGAGACACCATTTTCCAAGGTTATTTACAGTATATGCTTGTAATTTTACAGATTGGTGTTACTGGATTTTCTTTTTTAGACTTGAGAAATTGTAGTGAAGTACCTTGCAATCGGGGACAACAGTGGTGTCCCAGCTTGGACTCTACATCACACGCTATCCTGCAGAATCTGTGTCGGCAGGTCTGAATATGAAAAATTCACACTCAATCCCGTGTTGTGATTCTGTGCGCTTTTCTATACATAAGAGCAAACAGCATTAGTTCATCTCACAGTGAGCTAGAAACAACTCTGAGAATTTGCCTTCACTTTCTCTCAGAGTTGAACATAATACTGGTCATTTTTTAAATTCAGTGTTTCCCAAACCTGGCCAGTAGGGGCCCGCTGTGAGCACTTGCGATGAATGAGGTTTGATTGAGCTGTTATGTGATTGGTGCTCTGGGTCTGACATCTCCTGACACTTCTCTGATTGAAGTCCTCAAAGACTAGGGAAAACAAATTGATGTTAAAAGAAGGGTATAAGTAAAGGTGTTTATCGAAGATATCCATTTCTTCAGAAAGATAGCTGCCGAATCGGTTGCTCATTTAATTGTTGAAGACCTATAGAAATGTTTTTATTTGGCGGAATACTAATTGTTGTCATATATTAAGCTGAAGAGTTTTTCTTGCATCGAAGAAACATATCAACCCATAGTTAGGGTTAGGGTTAGAGGTTTTTTTCCTCTTCAGGACTAACAACACATGCCTGGCTGGGGAAGTCAAATCCAGATCAGTATTCTAAGAATCGCTCAATCAAACCTAAATATTTAAGAGCTGAAATAGGAAATTGGAATAAAGTGTGTGCCTCCAGCACCAGGGCTCGGAAACACTGTTCTGAGCTGTGTGAACGGGAGTGACAGCGTAGTGTGCATCTGTGAGCCATGACTGTCCTTCTCTGGCTGCTCCTAGCAATGGCAGAGTGAACCAAAATTTACTCGCAGCTCGTGTTAGCCAATAAAAAATGTCCATTGGGAAACAAAGTGCTTGGTTGAATTTAGCGAGTACACTGGTAACACACAGCAGCCCCGCCCATTTTGGGGTTCACAAAGCCTCACTCTCCCCCCTGTCTCCTCAGGCTGTGCTGCCCTGGGCAGAGTGCCCTGCCAACGGCAACCTGACGGGCCAGCTGGAGGAGTGCGAGCTGGGCACGCCCACGCAGTACTTCTGGTACAGGGAGACCCTCAACATCTCCTCCTCCATCGAGGAACACGGAGGCATTCACAAAGGCCAGGCCGTCTGCCTCCTGCTGGCCTGGATGCTGGTCTACCTCTGCATTATAAGAGGGGTCCAGTCCACAGGGAAGGTACTTCCTCTCCAGAGAACAGTCCTGCACCATAATGAAATGCATGTTTCACTGTACTGATTAGGCAATATATCTTTATGACATAATGGCTTGTCAGTTCAAATAGAGGGGACAGAAATGTGACGTTGAAACGATCACATCTTGCAACCTCCTTTAGTTTCTTTTGCTTCATTGAACGATCTAGCAGTGATGTAGCTGATTACTCAATACCGATAACTACTTCTCTTTCTCTGAATTGTGGCTTCTATCACTTGTACACCTGTATAGCTGCAGTACTGTGCCTCTCTGTGCCTGCAAATAGTGCATATTGACAATGTAAAGATCTGTTAAACCATGCATACTGCATTTTAAGTGCTCATGAAAATCCATCCATGTTCTGAATGGAGTTTGCTTGCTAGCCTGTTTTCACATTCAACACTTTGAAAATGCCTGTGTTTATTTTGCTAAGTTGAATGCCTAGTTTCAGATTCACTGGTTTCGCTGATTTAATGCTAAACTATGTGTGATTTGTTAGGAATGCATTGATACCCATATACAATGTCATTTTAAGGAGAGACACGTGCAGAGAACTGTACTCAAATGAATAACACAAAATGTATTACAGGACAGTGGAAAAAATTCCATATTTTCTAATGACAAAGATGCCTTCAATATATGCCACATACTATCTAGAGTAATATAAAGAATACGCACCGCTTTGAGGTGCTATGAAAGCTTCTAGACTGGATCATTTAATTTCAACCTTGAGTCTGATGTGGAGGTTAAGAGATATTATTGTGGTTTCAGATGGTCACTAAGTACCTTGGAAGAGTTAACCCTTACCTGGCCCTGGTTTTCAGGTGGTGTACTTCACTGCAACATTTCCATATGTGGTCTTGACCATTTACCTGATCAGAGGTATCACGTTGCACGGGGCAATGAATGGCATCGCATACATGTTCACACCAAAGGTAGGAAAACAGTACTGTGACGTGTGGTTATGTGTTTATTTGCATGTGCACGTGTGATAGTTTGTGGATGTGCATTTTCTTGTGCATATCCATGCCTGTGTGTGCTTGTTTATGTGTATTTTTCTGAATGGATGTTTTTAAAAATATCTACTTGTATGTCCATGTTTTATCACGCATGCGAAGCTATAGTTTGCATTTGTACCCTGTGCTTATATTGCGTGTGCATACGTATACATGTTTTTGCTTGTATGTCTGCTTGTGTATTGTGTTTGCATGCATTTGCATGGTTTGTGAATGCTTGTGCATGTGCATGCGGGTGCTCTCTCACAGTTGGAGGAGCTGGCTAATCCCATGGCGTGGATCAACGCTGCCACGCAGATCTTCTACTCGCTGGGCCTGGGGTTCGGCTCCCTCATCGCCTTCGCCAGCTACAACCGCTATCACAACAACTTCGAGCAGCAGGCCATCATCGTGTCGCTCATAAACAGCGGCACGTCCGTCTTCGCCAGCATCGTCACCTTCTCCATTTACGGCTTCAAGGCCACTTTCAACTACGAGAGCTGCCTGGAAAGGTCATTGGCTGTAATCATACGATTAAGTCACAGGGTCTAGCAGACCCAGGGTCTGTCAGTAGTAAGGATTAGAAAGGGTGATGTTGTGAATAAAGTTAGGTTGAGAAAAGGTCAGTAGCATGTTTCAGCATTGCAGTTTGCACCTCTCTTGCACCGTTTTGTAGACCACAACCATTATTCTCATTTCTCTTTGGATAGCAGATCTCGCGGTCTTAAGCAGTTTGACTGTGTTTCTGGCCTTTGGCCCTGGCAGGGTGAGAATGCTGCTCTTAAACACCTTGGATGTGGCAGAGGACTCCATCACCCTCGACAACATGAGGCATTGGTTGGCAGAGCTGAACAGCACACATCCAGACCAGTCTTCTGCTTTGGCCTACAAGCTGGACAGCTGCAGCCTGGAATCTGAACTAGACACGGTACCGTCCCACACAACGATTCATTTATTCTGGTCCATTTTAACACAGAATTTGTAAGTAACAAAGGCTCTCTGTCTATGATTTCACAAAATTTACAGTAGGATTATAAAATATTTTAATTAGTCTGGTATGACTTTCATATGATATGTGTTGGGTTGCTGATGTGAACTATATGCAGAAGGTATGGATATGTTTCCCAGTCACTGTAGTCATTTTGGCAACAAAAAAACTGTAATGAAGAGAGGGATTAGCAGTCACTGGGATAATCACAAAAAAAGAAAGAGTTGACTGTTTGTCCTGTAAGTAAAATGGTAAAGGGCTAGTATTTGGATCATTTCCCTTCTCAGGCTGTGGAAGGCACAGGCTTGGCGTTCATCGTGTACAGCGAGGCCATTAAGAACATGCCCTTGTCCCAGCTCTGGTCCGTGCTCTATTTCTTCATGCTGCTTATGCTGGGGGTGGGGAGCATGCTCGGAAACGTCACAGCCATCACCACCCCACTGCGCGACTCCAAGTTCCTGTCTGGCTACTTCAACAAAGAGGTCCTCAACGGTGAGCTCGAGGAACAGGCCAAGCCTGGAGCCACAACAAACTCGTTATGCTCTCATGATGTCACAGCCACATTTCCCAGCATTCCAGGAAACTAGAATGTTGTGTATTTTGTGTTTGTATTTTGGTCAGGTAGGACTTGGTGCGGAAAGCTAGTCCATAGCTGTGGGGGTTGCTGTTTATGTTGTTATTCTTTACTCTTGCTTGTGGTCTGAAGTGTGTGGTCTTGTGCTTCTATGTGTGGGCGTCTCTCCTGGCTGGCTCGGCAGGTTTGGTATGTCTCCTCTGTCTGCTTCTTGGCCTGGGCTTCACCACCCGCTCAGGGAACTACTGGTTTGCCATCTTCAATGACTATGCCTGCACCTTCTCCCTGCTCCTCATCGTGCTCATTGAGACCATCAGTGTCTGCTACATCTACGGCCTAAAAAGGTGTTTGTGTCAACATCTTCCCCTTCTTGAGCCTTTATTTTCATTCTTAGCATGATGGCATCCATGTTACGGTGACCATTGGGATGTGGTTAAGAAAGTTTTCACTTGTCTTACGTTTGTCATCCATAGCTGCAGTCATTAGGTTCGTTTAACTTTTTTAATGTGTGGCTTTTTCCCAGTCTTTGACCACAGAGCAATGCCATGCGTCCTTCCCTGTCTGTTACAGGTTTGAAAAAGACATTGAGGACATGATCGGCCACCGGCCCAGCTGGTACTGGAAGATCGTGTGGGCAGCCGTTGGCCCGATCATCATCATTGGGCTGTTTGTGTTCTACGTCGCCAGCTACATAATGGGCGGAACATACACTTACCATGCCTGGGACAAAGACCTGGTAACCTTCCATTCCACCTCTCCTCTGTAATGGCTTCTAATTGCATTAAGTCTTCCAGTAGTCTTCTGAGAGCAAAGTGAAAATTCTTATCATGTACTGGCAGTCAAATGCAATATTCCCAGCATCATGAACCTAACCAGTTCTTTTCCCTCCCCTAACCTGAAAAACAGGGCAGGTCAGTGCCCAAGGAGTACCCGTTGAGCGCGCAGATAGTCATCCTCCTCCTCCTGCTGTCCTCTGTCTGCTGCATACCGCTGACGGCGCTCTACGCTTACTGCAAGAAGAAGGAGCCCAAAGAAGGTGTCGTCAGTTGTCCTTTGACCTCTGAAGAAATTTCCTGAAGGGGAGGAAGCCAAGAGACTCATTTGTGCAGTGAGACCTCTAGGCAGTAGCATTCACCCGTCTGGACAAACTGAAACGTTCATATCATTACTATTCAGTCATCATTTATGGAAAAACCAGGCGGTAGTTTGGGTTTATATTTCTCTCGTGTAAGATTACCGAATCCAAGCAGGTCTTTTAGTATTTTTTTAAAAAGTTGTATTCATGAACTGTGTGAACTGAATTCATATTTCAGTATTGTCTATGATTGGGGCGTTTCTCTCCAATGTTTATTCTAGTTGAATGGATGTACGCCTATTGGTTCTTAAATTCTGAAATGAATGTGCATTCATACTGTACATATATACAGGTTCTGACCATGGACCAAACCAACCAAAATAGTTTCACCAACACTTATTTCCACACCATTAATTGGCACAGATATCACAGGGTGGTTCAGAGGCAAGGACATTCAGAAATGCAAGTCATCTGAATTTTTATTTTACATATTGCCTCCCATATGTCTCAGCTGGAGATAAATTGGTTAAAGCATTTAGATTTTTAACAGATGCAAACACACTTATTGGATAAGAAATTTTAAAATATTGCTGATCACACGTTTAGATTTGTCTTTTCAATTACAGTGGGCTCCCCAAAAATTAGCACTGGAAGACCTCCTCATTGAATGCCAAAATCAATGGTTTTTCTTTTTATGGATCATTATACTCATTAGATTTAGATGTAAATTGGTGGCCCAAAATGAGTCTGAAATGTGCCCTTGCATTAGATACTTTAGAACACAAGTATTGTCGGTTCATTAACAAATATATGAACCTTGACCAAGTTACACAGATGGGACAGGATTTTCAAAAAATGTGCATAGATCGTTGGCGCTGGGACAAAGAAATGATAGTTTGAAGTGAAACAATTATTCTGTGACAACCAGGAATAAATACCTCGACTTGGGATTGGAGTGGCGTATAGTTAACTCCTCCACCCTTAATCCAAACTTTATGAATGACAGCTTTTGATGAAATGGTATATTCATGTTTGTGCAACTGCATACAATAAAAATTGTTCTGCCTTGCGGGTTTGCTTGATCCTTTTCTTTGTGTAGCAGAATCTGACCGGTGACTGGCAAACCCCCCCCCCCCTTCTTCCCATATGGCAACTGGCCAATAACCTGACGATGCATTCCAACATTGTACAGAGAAAGAAAGCTGAGGCACCCATTCAAGGACGTGATCCTTCAGAATGTATTAAACCACACAAACAATAGAGTATTTTGTCAGGAAAGTTTTATGTAGAAAATGAGGGGGGAGAAAAAAAAACCCACTTGCCAGAGATAATTTCAAAGAAATACAAAAACTGTACAAACAGCTGGAAGTCGATGTGCAATGGAGGGGGAAGTTATCGTCGTGGGCCCCCTCTTCCTCGTCCTCTTCCACGACCTCTGCCCCTGCCCCTCCCACGACCTCTGCCAGCCACTGAAAGGGCAGCAGAGAGAGTCATTTTCATATCAATTTGCAATTATAATTACAAAGGCAGTCACAACTGTGAACAGAATACAGTATTTGCTTATTTAATAAGCACATTGGGTGATTCTACTGGGAAAAAAAAACACTGGGAGAGACAAGTATATATGCATACTTGTGTATTTCTCAATTGGAAAGCATAGACTAGAATATTGAAAAACTGAAACAACACTTCACACTGAATGTATTCAGGCTCCTTGGTCTGACAGATCAACCTAATTTCCTGGCAACTTTTGCAGGTTTGTCTGGTACCCATCTCTACAGCACTCTTACCTGCTTCTCTCTTCTTAGACTTGACTTTGGGTTCAATGTCCACCAGCAGTGTGTCTAAGGGAAGGCTGTCGGGAAGGATGAAGTAGCGAATGTTGTTGCCACGGATACTGAGGGACTCCAGCTGTGTAGGCTCTCTGTTCTTCAGGGTCATTTTCACGGCTTTAAGATGCGTGTTCATGCAGACATCCACACCTGCAGGATACGCCCAAACCATTTATTTCACAGCTGTACTTTGAAATCAATCAATTCACTCTTCATGCATTGCGTGGTAGGTCAAGAGGAGCTTACAGCTGTGTTAACCACACAATACTCACAAAGAGAATTAATTAGCCAAACTAGAACTTTTAAAACAAACATTAAAAACAAAGGTATGATCTGGTTTGGCTTACCTGTGATAGTGCCGTGAACTTGTGTGCCATTCTTCAGTTCAATCGTAACCGTTTCATGGCTAAGCTTCATCAAAAATCTGAGGGATCATAAGAAATACAGATGAAAATTGACTGAACATCAATTGATTTGAGAAACCTGCAATGGCTCTTGTATTCTGAAATGTGCGAGAGCCACTCATAGCAGAGTCTTTAAACTCAGTCCTGGTGATCCACTGTCTATACGTGGTGCGTTACTTCTCTTACACACGGTTGCTGAAAATGTTGTCATGCATGTTGAAAACGAGTTGTTCCATGCATTTTGCCCTGTAACAATAAATATTCGGTTTGTGGCAATTCGCTCATTCTTTGGACGCTTCCCTTTCCACAAGTGGCTACCCTTCTGTGGGCAGGCGTACTCGCTTTCAGCAAGACCGCAATTAATGATTAGTACAGCAGGCCACAAATTCTTATAATTCATAGGCGTGGATGTACAACGGGGTCTCATGATGCGAGTTTCCAGAACGCCTGATCATGAGTAAACTACAAGTGAGAACATCCCACTTTAGCCAACGTCACAAACCAGAACAACGGCAGAGGAAATGTTCGCTTGCGACGGCCAAGTGAATACACGGTGAGAACTACCTAATCTTAATTCAAACTGGGAGACTACTACATTTGAACGGTTAGGGTTTTGATATTTGTGCGAGGAACACTTAGCCAAGCAGTTTACTCAACTATTTTTGATTGTATTCTTGCATAAGAAAAATACTGTTCAATAACACTCTCTTCCGAACAACTAACGTTACATACACTAACCAACTAATGTCCTTGCTTGGCTGATACAAGACGTTCATACTGACAATAATACGCCTGTTGAGGAATTTCTATATGCGATATTTGGACACAACACTTCACCTCCGAAATTATTCCGTTCATTCATTTACTTCCCGCCCACTGCACTACCAACAGCACAAAACACTACAGTCAGTATTCCCCAATCTAAAGCAATCCTTCAATACCAACGCATTTCGTCTTCTGCCGTTAATGCATATCTATAAAGGATATGCTCCAAAGATACCTTACCGTACGAGTTTCATGTTGGCAGTTGGCAACAAGAAACAGTTCTTCAACCAAGTATTGAAATGTTAGCTGCTAGCTATAGTTCAGCTTTCAAACACTGCTTCGACGACCTGCGTTAAATTAGTGTATTGAACCCGGAAATGAAAACTACAGCTGGAGTTTTAAAGCCTTTTTATAAAACAGCGCCATCTCAAGGTGGTTATTTGCTTGGAGGACGGGGGAAAAAACCGCACGCAGAACAAGGGGTTTAAGGGGGTGCGAAATCATGTTCCAACATAATAAACATAAAACTAAATATCTATCGTAATTACGGACATTTTCATATTATATTTTTTGCTGACGCCAAATGCTGTGGCACCACTGCGAAGGAGTGGCATTCTGGAATGTGCAACACATTTTTGCATAACTGTAAAAATAAAAAAAAGTTCTTACCCGTACCTTTTTTGAGTCACTTGTGATTGTGGGCAACAATTCAGTCAGCTTTCACTTTGTTAATTTCTGTAGTCTGGCTAATCGGTTTTGGCATTTCAAGAATTTTATTCCACAGACTGATCTTCACCAAATCCCTGAGAAAAACAAATTGTGAGTAGGTCTCATAAGGGGTATTTTATCAGTACGTTACTGTATTTACAGTAGCTCAATGTAATGGTAAAAATGAATGGCAGGTGCTAAATTGTTCAAAACTGAACATGACAAGAAAATCTGCCACAATAAAAAAAATCACATTTTCCTTTGGTTATTTTCTCATCTGAGTCTTTATTCAATTTGAAATAAAAGAAACCATAAACAAATCACCTCAAAGAATGGAACAACAGAGAACTGGAAAGACAAAAGAATAAAATAAAATCAGTGATGTTGACACCTCCATGAGTGACAGAACCTTCAAATGCACCAGGAAAGAAAGTTTTATTACCATTATTAACTTAAATTCCATGATGGACCCACACTGCAACTGCTCTCATTTAAAATTAGGGAAGCACAAGAGAATGAATAGAGTACAGTAACATCCTTACACTTTACTCTGTCATAGTATATCTACAACAATGCAGTTTATCAATTTTCATTATCAATGTGAAACCTCTCGGTCATCTCATGGATAGAGTATGCAAGACGAGAATGTAGTTCAGACAGAACAATGTACATAAAAAATATCAGGATATCTTAAAGATATTATCTACTAGACCATTACTTCATCCTCTAATTAGTAATGTAATCACTCAAGCCCATCGTTCTGTAAAAGATCACCTGATCATGCGCCAAGTCAAGGCCCAAATGAGTACACAAAATGCTCCCAAACACAAATATCCAAGATCATCCCAAGGATCATATAAAACTTGTAATGTAGCGTAATGCAATGAAAAACCCCCAAAGAACGATGCCTGTAAAATAATGTTGTTTTTATACCCTGTTCAAATGGAAAGTGCTCTCCACTAACCTAAAACATTTATGGTAATGCCCAAGAATGAGAAAAATACTCATAGCAATGCAACAGTGAACATTAAATCAGCAGGGAAAGTGTAAAGTTGGATGTAAATGAAAACAAGCCAAGCCAATGGGCCCTCAAAGACAGGTTTATAGATTCATACAGTTCATACATCCAGCCAAGCACTTTTCCTGGGTTGAAAGTTTCCTAGATCCAACCCCATGCAAATTTCAAGTAGAAAGTCAATTGTCTAGAGGAAATGGACTCACTGAAAGAGTTCACTGAAAACATGCCAAGGGATATCTGATGCAAGCAGGATTTTGTATACAAAGGGGATATGAATGAACAAATATTCTTCAAGGGCCACAGTGGTGGGCAATTACAAAGCAATATAATCATCTGCCCAAAATTGGTTGTTTTCTTTAGCCACAAAAGAAAATTCATATTTAAGGCATTAATAGTACCTCATAACAGATTCAACAAGTCACAAACACTGAGGGTGGAAGATCGGACCAGAATGTAAAGAACAACACTGGAATGGATGCCCGTTCATATAGTGATCTTATCATGGCTTTTATTACAAATTTACTTGAAAGAAAACCCTTCCTCTTAAACAGTATGATTCATAATTATCAAATGAAAAAGGAAAACACTCATTTTTAAATCGCTAAATTTTGTTACGCGTTCATTTTGTAATAGAGGGGGGGAAAGAACGCATCGGTGAGAGAATTATTGCGCAAAATAAAACTGAGAAAAAATATTTTCCCATCATCTTTTCCCCCAGAATGCAGACTTACGTTGTTGAAGTCATACCTAACTAAATAATCAGAAAAAAAATCTTTTGAATGCAGCAAAGCTGTCAATAGTGATGCAACTCCACACTTAGTATTAATCGTATCCATGGCATCTAGATGTCACCAAATTACAAGCAAAGGTGGATCAACTGCCATCATTGTGCATGACTTGCTTTGACAACTATTCTGCATACAAATCTCAATGTAAAATATACAGTACATAATTACAAGGAAATGTATATGATACATAGATTACCTAAAATGTACACTTTACAAGTCATATTTATACATAGAGGTTGCACAGTAGACAAGCTTAAGTTGGTCAAGAATTCATCGTTTTGTTGCTTAGCAATCAAGCCTAAAATTCAGCTGCATCAAACCTTTATTAATAAAGCAATGTTTTCAATAGCAAATAAAGGTAAACTCCTTTTTTTAAACAAAGGATAGAAGTATGCCTCGTAAATGAAAAAGTACATTGTGTGCACTAAAGGGTTAAAATTAGCCGACGCACACAAGCAAGTGATACCATCTTTATACCGAAGACTGTAAAACATGGCAACTATAGTACAGCGTGATGGATGCACTCGACACAGCGTGTGTACAGTATCACGCTTTGGACCACTAAATCAACAGCAAGAGAGGAGACAGAACAAAGCATAGTAAAAATATTCTACATTCTCCGATTGGTCTGGATCCATTCTGAAAGCCAGTAGCAGAATGAGAAGCACTTACTGAATTCCTAAAAACCAGTCTCCCAACAAACCCCTCTCCCATTTCCCAGGAGCAGCAGGGGTCAGAGTGAGGCTGTAGTCAGTGGAATGAGAGAGAACGACGCAGGTAGAAAATGGACATACCACCTCCCTGCCACACGGGGCACCAGAGGCCTAGTGGAGGCCAAACGGCTGTGCAATGTCTCTATGAGCTGATTTAAAAAAAATAAAAACATTGGTCCTAATTCAACAAGAACACTATATTACCAGAAAGCTTGTGCCATTCGTGCGCGGAATGCACAGTGTTATTCCATCTGCATTTCTCTCACACATTCCCCCTTAAAAATGAAGGGCATGATTGGTTCTTCCAGGAGCCTCTAACAGTGATGTCACAATATGCGTATGGTGTGGAGCCACATTCACAGTGCAGAGGAATGACAGTTTATCATTTTCCTTAAAGAGACATACAGCTGAACAGGGGTATTTCTATTATGCACTTTCAGTGCGGACTGCTGTATAAAGAGGAAGAATAAAAAATGAAGTCAAAAGAAAGCCGTATTTAACTTGAAGTTTAAAAATTCATTCCGGGTTTGGATGAGAGTAATGCATGTGCCAGGCTGTTCTCATGCCTTAACCATGGTGAGACTATGAGACTATACTGGATTATAGACTCAATTACAGTTATATGCTTATGTTTTTGCATAACTTAAGAACTATTCCTATGAAATTACAGCAGTGCAAAAGCATTCTATGGAAATTATTACAATAGAAAGTAACTGGAACCCATCTGTATCCACTCCACTCAGCAGCCTACAGATTGGGACTGCTTCTCTATTAAAGAGCCTTCTACCTCCTAATGAGATGGTAAGAAATACAGGTTGAATATCTTTGGAGGATAAGAACCCCTTCCCCTACCAGTCATGAAAGACAAATAGTTCAACCCTTTTCAAGGTTTCTCTCAATAGTGAGATATGAGGCAGAGAAGCGAGGTGCTTCCTACAGGAGTGAAAGGGATTCTGGGATAGGATCTAGTGTGGACAGAGGGTTGGTAAAGACCCCACGAGCATGCTGATTTGGGCAAGAAACTGTGGGATTAGAAACAAACAACAGTGCAGGGATAGGGTGACTACAGGCACCAGGCCTGGTGCTGGTTGAGAGCAAGGACTTATGGGATAGAGACTAACAGTGTGCACACCCACCCACGCGTTTCCTGGAGGAGTAACAGCAGCTCTGAAACAGGAGTAAAAAAGAAAAAAAAAAAAAAACTAGTGTGAGAACAGTGTGGAGAGCAGGTCAGTACAGACTCCAGGCCTGGTGCAGCTGGGAGGACGAGGAAGAGGAGGAGGTGACAGAGGAAGAGTCTGCAGGACCGAGCTGCTTTCCACACACACACATTCAGTCCATCTTCTCCTTCTGCACCAGCTTGGGCGCGTCCACAAACTCCTTCCCGTTGAAGAGGATGACGGCGGCCGTGGTGGCGCTGGCCGAGCCCCAGAAGAGCACGTAGGCCAGGGTCTCCGTCCACGTGTCACCTGGGGGAGAGGGCAGCACAACACCACTGAGCACGGCACCAACACCAACACCACTGAGCACGGCACTGAGCACGGCACCAACACCAACACCAACACCACTGAGCATGGCACCAACACCAACACCAACACCACTGGGTGCGGCACCAACACCAACACCACTGAGCGCGGCACCAACGGTGTCTGCGCACAGGCTTGAACAGCATCACAGCCTCAGGAATAGCATTTAAGTCTGGTCTCTATTCTAACCCTGGATACTGGGCTTCCTCAAGGAGGAAAGTGGCTTATACTTCCAGAGGCATTTCAGTGGACCTGAATCAAAATGAAAAAAATAAGAAAAGGTCAAACTCACCAGCCATGAGAAGGCAAATTATGCACATGGAGAATGCGACCACCATGATGATAGGGAGCTGTGGAATCAACAGAAAAACCAACTATTACTTCACCAATACAATCCAGGGAAACGGCCACATTCCAAACTATTACCTCAGTCAGCAATGGATAAAGTTTAGTTGCATTCAAACATGGGAGTACCCAGCGAAGATGAGTGCTCCTGGCACGGTGACATGCCCTACAGTCAGGAATAAGCCTGGGCAATTCCCACTGCGGGCAGGAGTGAACAGAATTTGGACAGACCGGTTGATTTGGCACCTTCAGTACGCCTTTGCTAACTACGTCAACAGAGCAGTCCTCGGATACCGAAACTACACAGTTCAGCTAGCAGACTGCTAATAGGGAGGGTAAGAGCAGCAGCTGGCTGTGCCCCCTAGAGCAGGGGTCTCTAACTCCAGGGGGATTTGTGATACAAGGATGTGGTTTTTGTGATACGAGGATGTGAATAGTGTGTGCCCAAATTGATGTTGTAGCAACTTCACAAGCCTACGGTTATAAATAGCCATTTTAGAGAAAAAATAGGGGAAAAAACTAAACATTCAAACATGCACAGTTCTCCCAATCTGGCCATCAAAAGTACAGTAAGAGACCACTTTGTTTTCAGACATGAGAGCCCCCAGTTAGTCCTGCTCCACTGTAATGCTCCCTGCAGTCGGTTGGAATCGGAACTAACCGTCAGGAACTTCCAGTCTTTCTGGACGTGGAGCGGTGTGTGTCCATCCGCCTCATCTACAGCGTAGTTCCCCAAGAACAGATCAATAGAGTCCTACAAACAAAACGAACAGAGTGAGACCAAATGCACACAGCAGGGCATCTCACACACAGACCCCAGGTGCAAGGTAAAGACTCACTTGTCTAAAGCCATCAGAGAAGTTATTTTTGTAGTATCTGATCATGGAGTTCCAGCCGTCCATCACCAGTCCCCACTGGGTCCTCTTCCCTGTCCTGTGGGAGGAGACGGAAGCCTCAGTGATGTCACGCTGTCAATCACCAGCATCACTACCCACCCACCTGCCCAGCTCCAAAGTGGCCTGCAGTGCATTCGCAGCCCTTGTGGTGTGGATGTGGCTACTGGGTGGATTTCTCACCGGGTGAAGTCGGTCTTGAGCGCCCCGGTTCCGGCGTACTGCTTGGCGCAGGCGTTGGCGTTGTCGGCCCACGCTGGCGAGACAGAGAGAGAGGTCGGAGGTTAGAGCGGCGGCGGGGGGGGTCTGGCAGGATCTGGCGGGGCAGGCTGCGAGACACTCCCGCAGGCGGGGCCTTACCGTTCTTGTAGATCTTCTCGAAGTCGGCCTGCTCCTCCACGCGCTGGCCCACGTGCAGCACGCCCAGTCTCTGTGAAAACAGGGCGGAGTCACCCGCTGCCGGGGCTGCGGCACCGCTGTCTGCGTATCAGCCTGAGCCGATGCCTCTATCGAGATTACCTTTCTGTACAATCACCAACATCAACTCCCGAGTCCCCCCTCCTCCACCCCCCATTCATCCTCATCCTGGAAATTAGCCCGCTGAGTAGCCTCTGCATAAACGGACTCGAAAAACATCTGCAGCGTAAACACAAGGGGAGACTGGCCAGCTAACATTCCTGTTCTTTCCCGAATGCCCAGACGAATATAAATGACGTGACCATCCGCTCCATGTGGAGTGTTGGATGTGCCCCCTGACCTGTAGCTGGGACTGCAGCGAGCGGCGGGCCAGCAGGCTCTGGATGACGTTGGTCCGGTCCAGGCAGTCCATGCAGTTGCTGCGGAATGTGCCTTCCTGCTGAATCAGCACCTTCCCATCCGCATCCACCATGAAGTAGCTGTGGGACAGACGGGCCATGTGACTTGAGAGGGAAGGCAGCAGACCAATGGAAGCCCTGCCTCCCTCCCTCCCTGCCCCCATCAGTAACACTGATTTCTGGTCAATGCTGAGCACACATGGCTCTGCTGTGTTCTGATTAAAGTTCAGAGGGAGGAGGGGACCTTTGGAATGTGACTAGAGACACAGGCAGAGAAAGGAACTAATAGATAGAATCCCCATGCTTACTCATCAGTGTAGAACAAAAAAAACCCTCACTGCCATCTGAATAGCATTTAATCACCTGATTTTAAACTGAAGTAAATGATACACATACAATACATTCAGTAACCTTCCGTACCAGACCTGGGTCAAATACGTATTTGTTTTGAATTCAAATACTTTTCTGTGCTCTATTGATCTTGTCTTGTGTAATTGAGCCTGCCAATATGGCTAGAAGGCGGGGTTTGAACTTTCTGAGACTATTTAATTGGTTCCAATACACTAGACAAGATCAGTAAAGCGTAGAAAAGCACTTGAATCCAAAACGAATATGTATTTGACCCACGTCTGTTCCCTACTCCTCTTCCTCCGTCCCAGCTGCCTATAGGAAGCCAGGGGATACCTACCCAAAGTCATCCTGCATTTCAGACGCGGCGTCCACCAAGATCTGGAGCCGGTCCCACCTCATCCGACTGCACTCCTGGTGGAAGTCAAACGCTATGTACCTGTGTGAAAACAGCGCCGTTAAGCAGGGAGTATGCAATGTGGGCGCACAGTATGGCGAATGCAAAAGCTGGGGTTCTTATCATAGCAACCCAACACCTTCAACAGGCATAACCTGGTGCAGCCCAGAGGAGGCTGAACAAATCGACACTGAAGGAAGGTCTGGCACTTACTTTATCATGCCGTTGGCCAGATTGGACACCATCCTAGCAAAGGCCTGCTCGAGGGGTTTCTCCGACCCCTTCTGGTTGACCTGGAAACAGAGCGATGGAATCAGAAACACTCATTTGCCAACACAGGCACATCACTCTTGCATTCAGGGACTCTACAACTCAACATGCGTGGAAATCAGTAAGCTCACCAGGTTTAAAATCACTTGTTTCCCATAGGTGATGATCTGGGAGTCAAAATGTCTTTGGAAGCCATCCAACTGTTGAAGAAATAATATGATCATTATTCAGCAAAGCCCTGAATCCCACAGACCCATTTACTGTATTATGACTGTTTATATCAATTCATATTAATGGTGAGAGTGACGGCATGGTTCTGGTAACTGTACAAAACTACCATCTGCTGATATGACACAGCATGCTACAGAACGCTACTATTAATGGGTTGTAGATCTGAATCCATTATCAATACCTCATCATTCCATTAAGAGAAAGCGCAAGTAATATTATGAATGAAGCTTCGTACAATAGTGATAATTTTAATTTAAGTCAAATAAACCATGCATAGGGGCAGGGTAATGCTGAAGAAATTCCAAAAGTGTCATGTAACTGGCAGCCATGTCATGTGATTTATCAGCCATATTAAATTAAAAGCTGCAAAGCCTCACATGATTGGTGTTTTTGCCGATCTGGGGTTTGGGCTTGTACTTCAGGTTGGGCCTCTGGGACCAGAAGAAAGGCATGGATCCTCGAGTCTAAAGAAGGGAGGGGGAGGGAGAGAGGAAGAGAGGGAAAAACTGCAATCAACTTGGACAAGATCTCATTCATTTCTGTCAGAGGAGCTACCTGCCATCAAGGTGAATGTGAACTCTTTCGCTAAAACATGCTTAAAAATATAACTTAATTTGTGTACAAAGTTTAGCTCTGCCGTGAGATCTAGGAACACTGTAAAACGTGCAATGTGTTATTAGCGGTTTCAAAAGGCTTATGAATTTGGACTCACCTGCACAAATGAAGCCTTTCCCCCATTGTACTGGACAATTTGCTCAGTCTCCACAAAGTTAGCAGCATGTCCCTCCGAGTCAATGCCTAACAGGGAGCAACCAAGGGACACCTCTGTTCATCTGCCTATTCAATCACATGGTGGCCGTTTGGGAAAGTGAAATGAAGACCGTTCTAGAGAGTCCAGAAGCACTGCTCGATTATGATTCAAACCAATCACGTCACAACAGCATCACCACAAAACCATGCTTACAAACCCGGGATTCTACCCCGTGATGTTCTGGGCCTACGCTCACAGGGAGCCCGGTCAGTGAATGTGGCCTCACCTCTCACATAGTATCGCACGCCTGCCCGGAAACAACTCCTTCTGGAGATGATCATCCAGTCAAAGATCTTCCCATTAATGCAGCAGGACTTCATAGCGATGACTACATGTAGAGGAGTCAAGGGCTTTACAGAAACTCTGTTCATTCATCTTAGTCACAAAACGCAAGAAACGGTATCCCACCCACAGTATCCAAGAGTCTGGTAATCTCCTCTGAGCGATTCAATTAAATGTAATAGTAAGGCTTGCTGTTTAAATGGTCTGCAGGATATCTAATTAAATCCAACCTTAATCCTGGGCTTCTGAATGAACAAGTCTATGCCATGCCTTTTTGGATACAGGATTGAGTTAAATTCATTTAGACTAACTTATATCCACTGTTCTATATAGGTAGCATTTGGAGTTATGTTATGTAGTGACCTCTGCTGCCACCTATAGTCTAAACCGGAGAAATGATCATCGGCAGCCAGACGGCTGACACAGACAATCCTACAGGTGATTTTCAACAGCCCATTCTCTCACCACAAATGTGCATATTTCAGAACCAAATACAATTTTGTCTGCTTCTACTTAACAGACATTTAGTAACTCCTGAACAAGAACAGCAGCCAAATTTCTACTGAAGAAACGCTAAACTCACAACATTAAAACTTATATAAAAAAGGGCTTACAATATAACTATACTATAAACAGACAAGACATTTTTCACTATAAACAGTGTGTGTGTGCAAGTCCTTTCTATGCACACGCATACATATAAAAGGGCTTACAATACATTCCTTACTATAAACATAGCCACAAATATACACAAAGTCACAAAACATTTGCCAAGGATACATCCATGGATAACTGGGAAGGCAAACCTGTGTAGCTGTGGAGGAAGGGTAGGCCATGTTCAGCATAGAAAATGAGGAGTACAAGGCACTTACGGTAACGTTTATGTAGAGTACATGTGGAACAAAACATGCTTTTATGATTTAATACATGCTATGCAATTTCATCCTGTGTATACATTCCTTGTCTAATGGGTGTTAACATGGTGTGAAATACTGAACAGCTTAACCCTTACCTCTGGCTGTGCGATGAACTCCCTCAGGAGGTTCCCATTCCACACAAATCTCTGATCTGCCTACAGGAAGCAGAAACAACCAATCAGAACCAAGTAATGAATGCCCCCCCCACAGCAGAGCCCTGGAAGGGCCTTTAAATTTGCCTTGAAGCGGCCCTTACTATGACCTATTAACTATGATCGCACAAAATGAATTAATAAGTATGTGTGCGTGTGTGTGTGTGTGTGTGCGTGTGCGTGTGCGTGTGCGTGTGTGCGTGTGTGCGTGTGTGTGAGACAGATAGAATGAGTGTAAGGTCTTAGGCAGGCTCTGTGCGATCAGATTAGCCCTTGAGTGGGTAAATGCGCATCTCAGTGCTCAGGGAAGGATGGTCTGATTAGTGGCTGTGTGCGTGTAGGCATGTGTGTACGTGTGTGTGTGTGTGTGTGTGTGTGTTTGTCTGCTTTACTCAAAGCAGGCAGGACCGTTGGGGAATAGGACACTGCAGCTACACTAACAGTGGTTCATTATGGATGAGCTGGCCCCATACACTGCAACACTGATCACCCCAGCTCTGCAGTGCAGGGCCCCGTGCCAACCAGCCACCCTACAGCAGCCAGCGCCCTCTCCCTCTTTCTCTCTCCTTCTCTCCCTCCCTCTCTCACCTACTTCAGCAGACTCATCTTCCTCTCTCTCCCCTTCCCTCTCTCACCCGTTCCAGCAGACTCATCTCCTGGAAGTCGGGGCTGGTGTTGGACAAGCGCTGCAGAGTGTGGGTGAGGTCATAGTCAGTGGCAAAGTAGAATCCGTCTGTGGTCAAGACGTTGTTGATCATCGACAGAAAGGTCTTGTTGTCCTGCGTCTGAGGAGGAGAAGGGTTCAAGTTAGCGATGAGTAATGAGTTCAGCCATATCCTTTCTCTATGCATGAGCTCTCCAATCGTGACTCCAGCCCTGTCCCACCTTCAGTACCTACCAACAATTCAGAAAGGTGCAAACTAGCATGGAGCACCTCAGAGGTACAGTCAGCCTGCACTTCTTTTCAAGCTGCAGTCTGCCAGCAGGGGGCGCTGTGGTTACTGTGTAACTGGAGCTGCTTTTACAGGCAGCCTGCAGGTCCTGTTTGACCAGACGAGCAGCTACTGCGCGATGAGGAGGGGGACTCCTGCTGCCTCCTGAACCCCGAGTGCTCCCAATCCTGAACCCGCTCTCCCCGGGAGATGCCAATCAGGCACATTCCGCAATGGAAATAAATCCGCCCATAGGGTCCGTCAGTAAGCAAGATGGGATGCACTTAAACCTAGTAGCTTCATTCACCGTCTGTTAGCGATAAAACCCACAAAGTCAATCTGCAGCCCCGTGGCTTCCCAAGCGTCGCTAAGCATCAGGGAGCCGCAGTGCAGTCACTGGAGCCTCTTCACCCCGGCGGGAAACGGAACGCTGCCTTCTTTTGTGCGAGAGCCGACGGACATAAACCCCCCCCCCCCCCCTTGCGCGTGCCAACATGAAAGGCTCTCACACTCCGCTGCATTACGCACCCCCGGCTCAGCGTGCGAGGGGCCGTGTCGCTGCGCAGCGGCCCGAGCGCCATTACGCCGCTCCCCCACCGCACCGCGCGCGACCGCGCCTCTCCCGCGGCCTGCTTAATCTCCCCAGCAAATCCCAGCTTCCCTGCACTCCCTATCGGTCTTTAGCTAATAGGATCTGGGCACTAAGTGAGTTAGCGGCAGGAGTCTTTGCCTCACGCCATGTCACACCAGCCAAAACAACATGATCTTTTCCCGTTGGCTTCTGTTCAGAAGCTTCCAGTTCTAGTCATATCCCCATCCCTGACACCGAGCTCTTCTTCAAGGAAGTTGTGCAAAACAGAAACAAATTCAATTCACTGTTATTGTATGGTCTGTTAAAAAAACAAATACCATTTCCTACCGCAGCCTCAGCTCTGTTAAGCAAACCTCCCCATGAAACCACAAGATACTTTCACTAGATGCATTGTTATTTTTAGACTATTTTTGTGGACAGACCTGTACCACAAAAGACCGGTACGTCATATTTGGCAACTGAAAAACGCGTAAGCCTTAAGCCTTGAGGGTTCAAAGCTTATCTAAAAACAGCCATTACCACAGATGAGAAACCACACAAATGAACAGAGACGCTTGAGGAACACCGACGTGAAAAGTAATTCTGAAACACGAGGCCACGCGTGTCATGGCTCCTGTGTGGATTCACATCAAATCCAGCACAACCCCAAAAGAAACCCCCGGGAACGCGCGCTGTGAGCACAGCAAAGGGCTCTCCTTCAGCAGGAGCCCGGCAGATCGGGCCCTGCTCAATAATGCACACCGGAGTGTTGACCTGAAACCAGAGATCATCCCGCCGAGATCACCCCGCCGTCTCCAGAGGATGATGGCGGGGAGCCCGTAATCCACGCAGAGGGAAAAAAGGCCTCTTTTCAGTCAAAGCACAGGAAACCATGTGGCGATTGGCAGCTGCCACTGTGCACCTGAATCCACATACAAACTTGCACCAACAGCAAAGATTATTTGTGTATTTGTATTTATTAATTTACTCGTTAAATCCATCCATTCTGTATCCGAGCCGGAAAACACAACCGAGACTGAAACTGTTGCAAAGGGGACCTAAAATGAAAGGTTACAAGCTTTCTGCTGATGATTACAGTGCATGCTGGCTGTTTCCCCATTGGACAGAAAAGGCCCGCTGTGGTCTGAGGGACCGTACTGGTACCTGAGTGTCGGTCAGATGCAGCACGGTCTTTTTGTAGGAGATGACGTCAAAGTCGACCGCCTTCCACACGGCGTGACCGAACAGGTCCCCAACCTTCCTCTTCTTGGTGATGACAATGAGGTACATCCCTGTGCGTTCGTGTTGGGAGGGGGAAATCACATCACAACAATCATTTATCATTCAAATACCATTGCAAAACTGCCTACATTTTCCAAATCAGTCAGTCCACAAGGCTTTTGGACTAAACACCAGGTACACACACACACACACACACAAACTATATAACTGAGTTCTACAGTACCTATTCACAGAACTATCATTGTACCTCCAGTTCCAGCTCCACTAATAAAATTGTTCCATGTGTGATGGTGGAAAGTATTTGTGGCTTCCTAATACTGTCACTGTAGCTGCGATTCCTCAATTGACAATGTCCTCCATTTATGATTTAAAGACGTGACTGTGTCTCCGTTATTGCCATTAACATGCAACAATGACTCTCTGTTTTCTCAGAGAAAACCCCAGATCACTGAACACATTTGTTTTCCTTCAACCCCAGAGAGCCAGTGGACCACACAAGCACCACACGTGCTGTGGTTCTGTCACTGCTTTGCCCATATTTAAATAAACACCAACCAGTAGGCATGTGCATGCAACTCCATTCATGGAAGACATATATTAAAGGGTTTTCATTATCCAGACCTGTAACAATGCACATATTATCCTTCATCATTTTTAAGTGGAACTCTTAAGTAAAGTGGATTTTCATTTGGTTGCATTGGCTTCCTATCTTCCACAAATGAAACCACATAAGGACACATATCCTCACCTTTAATACATGGTCTGTGTGGTCTTAGACCTTCTGCAGTTCTGCGCCATTTCATTAGCTAAACCAGAGCGCGCACGCAGTTGCGAGCCTAGTGAAAGAGGGCGGAGCTGGGAAACACGTACCTGCCACCAGCCGAATAGTTCCCATGATCCCACAAATGGGCCGGGTGACCGCTGATGGAGGGATGTCCTTTCTCCCTGAAAACACAAGAAAACACAGACACCACCTTCAGCACATACATGTCTACTTGTAGCTCAGTTTATAGCACCAAAAACGAATGGGACATGCTCTTGTAACTAGTGCCATTCGTGCCACTGAGCTACAAACAGTAATATGCTATTGGCTTTGTTACTTCCATCAGTTTTTCTTATCCCTGTCTTGAGCCTGCATTGGTGCCCATTGTCTGTTATAAACCACATGGGTTGAGGTGAGGCTTGGATGACTCATAATACTTACATGGGGACAGTTCATCCACAACACTACAATGGACTGCTGTGATGGACAACGGTCTCCATCACAGCAAACTAACCATTAGTAATTAGATGGTGTCATAAAGATTTATTTATCTGATCAACTCAGATAAAAACATTAAAACATTAGCTGAGTAACTATTCTGAGACTGAGACAAACACACAGGCACACACACAGTGTTTTTAAAACCTTCTCTTGACATAAAAACTGAGACACATGAAAAAATAATAGCATTGTAATCCCTTTGTACCTGGTAAGAAAACGGCAAAAGCAGAAACATGAATATTAGGACTAACTCTGCAACTGTGATTAAATCTAAAGGGCTACACAAACAGTTCCTTCCTTGTTCAGCCACAGTACCCACAATGCACTGCGAGCGACACTCCGCCTCTTACCTGTGAGTGTCATCTCTGTGGACACCCTGTCAATGGCCAGGACGTCATTGGTGCCGTCATCGCAGGCCTCGACGTAGAACTTCTCAGGGGTGGTGTGCCTGTGGAGCACAGGAAGAGCACGCTAAACTGCAGGAAGCTGCATTATGCTGAAGTAATGGCCGGACCGTTGCAGTTAATGTGTGACTCTTAAAATGCGATTCCTCAGCATTTCCCAGCACGAGCCTTAACTTTAACATATGATGAATCAGCACATGTGGTCTGCTACTGTGCTCTTTCAAAAGTGAACAGACAATGGGAGGCTTACACAGTGCACAGCACTACATGATATTTCTATATAGAAATAAAAAAGGGGCAAGACAGGTGCAGTGTGTAGGGTGGCCAACTCTCCAGCCATATGTGAATTCCTGCCAAGACACCTTCTGACCCATCATCCTCTCTCTGTCCGTTACCCTCTCGGCTTTCTCTCCGTCAATAAAGCAAAAAAATACAGCAGGGCAGCCTGTCCACTCTCCTTTCAAGAAATAAAAAAAGCAGCTCAAGGACAGTAATCATTGCACTTTCTCCAGCCAGCAGTACATGCATTATACCAATGTGGAATGCTGGCCTGACTCCCTAGGACTTATATATATATGTCTATGGCATACTGCTGATCATACAAATGTGTGTCAGCATTCCCTTTCCTAACAAACATTGATTTGGGGAGGAATGCTTGAAGTGCGACTGTGCAACAATCTGCCATGTGCTGCCATTCTCTCAGTCTCCTCTAACAGGAATAAAGGAGTCTGCGATGAGACAGACATTAGCCTCAGTCTCTGGGCACTCACAATGAAGCCCTGGCTGCATTAACTCTGCACTGCAGGTGGAGCAGTGAGGATCATTTTCAATGAAGTTTGGAGCAGGGAGCAGGGGAACATTTCCTCACCTGCACAGAGGTTCAGCGTTCATGCAGAGACCATAAAATGACTGGTCTATGACCGTAGAGCATTAGCACAGCCATAAAGCCCCTGAGGTGAAAGGCTGGCCATGCCACTGTTAGCAGTTAACATGAGTGCAGCAGTTTGACACTACCAGTCCTACTGGGCAATACCCTCTAATCCTCTGTGGCTCCCAGCACTGGGGAGCATATTCAGCTCTTGCATGCCATCAACACAAATGCCTGGTATTCACTGGGTTTTAAAAAAACAGCCAATACATTCTCATTCCATTGCAGCGTAGAATTTTCCCACTCTGTGCTATCCACCCAGCTTGTGCAACTTCTGTCATATAACTTGACTGCTCCTACACTCTTAGGGGGGCGATCCTTTTTCTCCTTTTCGGGCCAAGACAAACTTCATCCGAGGTCATTCTTCTGCAGTTCTCAGGAAGGAATTCTAATAACTCCAAAATCACAGCGAACAACATATTTTGTAACATTGCAGTAAGGTTGCATCCATGTCCTAACAGTGCTACTCCAGCTGGGCTGTAGTTTTCAGAGCTTAATACTTGGGTATACAGTCACATCAGAGGTCATTCCCACAGGATGAAGTAAAGAGAATAACGATGGGAACAGGCAAATAAGGACTTATTTTCCCACCAGCCTAGACAGCACACTGTAAGACTAGAACATTCCAAAAGACTCCTTTACTTCAACTATAAAACCTGAAGCACTTCTCCAGACATCACATCAATAACTATCTGAGTGGAAAGTGAGCACCTCATTTTAAACTAAGGCTACATCTGAATAAATTCTATGAAATAATAATTTAAAATTTATTTTAATATTAGTTAAAAATGAGTATTAACCAGCTAATTCAAGAGAGAATTTTCTGTTCACTCCAGGGCTTTCAGTATGAATGAGGATTTTACAACAACCAGCACCAGTTCGAAGAAACCCCACTATTAATCGCAAAAGTGTCATGATAAAGCTTGTGGGAAAACGAGAGAACATTGGTCAGGCTTTTGGTTGGCGGGGAAAACTGAGGGAGTTGAAAGGGCTCAAAAGTGATGCAAAGTTGGCTACCCTTATTCACCACATGTAGCACCACATGAAAAATAGCCACAGACCATTATTACCCCTCCCTTCAGCACTTGGTGGTCCCGTTCTGTGAGCTTGTGTAGCCTACCGCTTTGCAGCTGAGCTGTTGTTGCTCCTAGGAGTTTCCACTTCACAATAACAGCACTTACAGTTGGCCGGGGCAGCTCTAGCTGGGAAGAAATCTGACAAACTGACATGGAAAGGTGGCACCTAATGACAGGGCCATGTTGAAAAACAATGAGCAGCTCAGTATGACCCATTCTACTGCCAATGTTTGTCTATGGAGACTGCATGGCTGTATGTTTGATTTTATGCACCTGTTATGGGTGTGGCTGAAGTAGCTGAACCAACTAATCAGAAGGGCTGTCCACACACATTTGGCCATGTAGTGTAGATAATAAGCTAGCTGGCTTAGTAGTGGGTCTTGAATTTTCCCAACCCATTCTGTAACATTAGCCCATCTGTACCTGTGTCAAGCTAGCAAAAGCTAGCCTAGCTGCTGTGCTGTGCAATTGCAATGCAATAAGACATTGACAACTTGCTATATAGATATATTATTTATTACTTTTCTGACGTAAGGCTCTACGCTTGACTTTTTAGATGCTATTATACTACAGCCAGCTTCCCGTCACAGTACGGTCAGCTCTGTGCCAACACCATGCACAAACACACACAGGTTGCGAGAGAACCTGGCAACCACTCGCAGAGACAGAGTTTTCACCAAAGGAACAAGTGAGGCAGTGTCATTTTTTGGGTTGGGATTTTAGTTTTCCCTTGTGAACACTAAATGGGGTTTCAAATTATCTACAGCATCTCCTTTAATCAGTTTGATTTCTTTGTTAATTTACCATCAATTTGAACTTTGTCATTTAAGAAATATCAACCGTTTGTTTTATTGTTACAGCCATTGATTGTGTTTACCCAAGCTGATGCAGACAACTGAACTGCAATTTTTAATTATAAACCTTAACCTGCGCCATTTCAGAAAATGTGTATACATCCACAGTTTACTTCATCATTAGCTGTTCAGATTACAGCTCATATAAACCTAATTCACTAAAAGAACAGCTGGAGTGAAAGCCAGTGCAAATGGGGGTGAGAGGGGCTCCCATCACCTCAGCGAAAGCACAATCTAATCTGAAACAGAAATCATTTACAGTGTATAATACCGATACACCCCAGAGCAAAGCTAACTTATTTATCAGAGGCTAATGCTGCTGGTTCTGCCTACATACGTATTGTCTTTTTATGAAAAAGACTTTCAAACAGACATTACATCCACTGAAATTCAAACCAGTCAAAGTTGTATACCTCCCCTTCAACAGCTAACCTTGTCACATTGCTTAAAAGTTCATTTCAAGCATCAAATAGCCGTGAGGGTCAACTGGCATACAGCATAGCCAGGCCCAGGAGAGTGAAGCCCTTGGCTAATGCCATTCTTGGTGCAGTATTACTTACAGTACCACGGGACCTTTAGCTCTTTTACATTTTACAACAAACCCACTGTTTGGAGGCCTTTACCCCCGATTTCACAATACATACTTTTCTGAGACGCTCAGATTCACAGGACGTGGGTCAAACTACAAATGCTGAGAACAGGGCCAACACAGGAAACACTCTCTCACAAGGCTTGGCTGAAAAACGCGTCGCAGAATTTAACTACGTAAGTTCAGAGGAGAGCACGGGTTTGTCTGTGGTCGGTCTTGTTTTGCGAGCTATACTGGATATTTAGGCATAGGACAGCCCAAGACCTGGCTAACTGTGTGAGAAGTGGAAATATGCCTCCTAGCTCAACGCGCTCTCACTCCCTGACTGAGTAACAGCTAGCACATAATAAGCAAACAATACATCTGATTTCAGCTGACTTGGGAATAGGAATTCCCACGGAATAGGGCTTTGGTGCAAGACACCTATCCAAACAATTTATGCAACAACTATTAATTGATAATGAATTACAATTATTACGGTCATTCCTGAATAGCATGTCATTCTGTCGCCTCATATAAACATGAAATGACATTCGCTCATTGGTGCCAAGGTGATACCGTGCATAATTCCGTGGTATGATTATATGTGGACCATAAATTATACAGTTGCCTAGATCTAGATGAAAGACATGTACTGTAAGCTACCAAACGAAGTTGGGTAGCGCCGTACATATGCCCAAACGAAAAAGAATGCAGCAAAACGACATCTGAGATCACATCCAAGCGAGCGAAATAAAACGACTTGTACTGTTTGTATCTATGTATCTATACCGCATCCCGACGAAACTTCGTAGCCATTTAAAAATTGGACTCTCGAAACCATTCTTATAACGTGCATTAGACTACACGGAGCTAGGTGGCTACACAGTGGCTTACAGAATTTTACTAAGGTAGCCAGTGTTAGCTACAGGAAACCACCTCATGATTAGCAACATTTCAAAATGACGACATAGCAGCCAGTTGCTTCAATAAAAAGAGACCAGATTGTGCAGTTTTATGAATACGAATGGACACGTTAGATACTTTCGCGAGCAAGCTAGTCATAATTAATTCCCTTAGCGAGTAATATAGCTCACTGTAGCCAATGAGCATCACTTCCTAGTATCTAAGTTAGCCTGTAATAACTACCTGGTGCTAACATTTGGCAGTAAAGTAACAGAACCGATGGCAATGACAGTTGCAAACAGCGCCGACGAATGCTAACGTCGCCTTGCTATTAGCCAGATCGTCAAACAATCTAATGAACTCATTGGTTGTAATTAACAAAGTTGCTATACATTCTGTATTAGCTGTAAAAGGACGTTATCCTAATTATAAAAGGTGAAATATCATACTCACAAATTGAAGCTCTGGTAGGCGGTCGCCATCTTTACTTCAGTGTCTCCCTGACCTCAGTGACGTGTCAGTAATAAAGCGAGAGACACGGAAGATTCACACTAACTCCGTTGTCCGGCGTTTATTGGCATTTGCACATATTGCGTAAATTGGAATGCACGATTGTAATAATATATTTTGAACCACATAATTACAATTGTTAAATACGCATAAATAAACGTACACAGTTATGTACAGTAACACAAGATGTACGTCTATCATTAAACATTTCTGTCTGGGCCAGTGGCGCAATGGATAACGCGTCTGACTACGGATCAGAAGATTCTAGGTTCGACTCCTGGCTGGCTCGGTTTCTTTTGACTTCCCTCTGCAACACATTTCCCAAGAACTCTTCACAAATCAAGTGTTTCTACATACTGGCATCTAGGAGGGGAATGTTTGAAGTATAGAGGTATTTTTGTAGCAAAAATCCAAAATCTCTACAATGGATTCACGAATCGGTATGTGGTTTCACAAACTCTACAATGGATTCACAAATCTGTAGAATGGATTCACAAATCTGTGAATGGTTTCACAAATCTGTAGAATGGATTCACAAATATGTAAATGGTTTCACAAATCTGTACGTTATTGTGAGAATACACAGTTGCAAACTTGTACAACTACAAGAAAGACAACACGAAGCTGAAGTTTGATCGCGATTCGCAGTTTCCGATTCGAAATTGACGGTCGATCTTAAATCGTTGAGTAACGCTCTCACTTTCTTCCTTGCACGTTTGCGCAGTGTATAATGTGTATTTTTATTTCTAATTTAGACTACGTTCACTTCGCATGTATTTTAAAGGCTGTAATTAGGAAATATCACATAACCAAGTTACAATTTTTTCTCCCCAAATTCTTTTTGTCTCAACATTGTATCACGTGTGTATGAGAGAACAGGAACTAGCCTAATAGCCTGAAATGATGTGGATCAAATATTACTGCACAGTTTTGCAAATCAAACTCCAAACGGTCTATTTAAACCAAAACAGTAATATAAGCCTATTGAAAAAGGGGCCTATTGGATTGCAATTTCTTCCTGAAATTTAAAGATCTCAAACTTTTGGCACTTGATTATGACTGGAGAGGTCCTGAAGTGACCTGATTTGAGTGAAATATTATTCTGGCGTTTTCAAACAATCCCACTCCAAATTGTTTATGTAATACACAGGCTTATTTAATTAGATTGTAATTTATCTCCTAAATTAAAGGGTATCAAACCTTTGACACTTTAATATGACGGAAGGGGTCCTGATCTATGTCCTGCCCCATTTCTTAGAAATTTTATTGTAATGTTTTCAAACAATCCCACTTCAAATCTCTGTAACCCAATATAGGCCCATTGAAAAAAGATCCCAAACCATATTGACTGTCTTAGCTCACACAAATTAAACAAGGTCTATTCCAAAGCAATTCTACCCAATGATTCCTAAATTATTTAATGTGACATAGCCCTGTGTTTTTTAATCTTACCGTTTATCTTTGTCATTCAAACTTTATGTGTTACTGTACATCAAAGTGTCAAATGGTAATCATTTATAGTGGAAATAATCTGCAGTTCAGCTGTGTTACACTTTCAGTTTTTAATGACCACACCATATGTTTGAACAATTGTGTGCATCTAGTGCTTTGGATGCATGAAAAGCACATCATGAATTCAATGCATTATTATTATTATTATTATTATTATTATTATTATTATTATTATTATTATTAAGAAGAAGAAGAATAGGCGGCACTGTGGTACAGTGGGTGGCACTGTTGCCTCACAGCTTGAATCTCAGCCTGCCTCTTTCTGTGTGGAGTTCGTGTGTTCTGGCAAACCGAGATTTAGCTAGATTTTGATGAATGATTTATGATATAGACAGTGCCTTGTGTGTGTAGCGATCTGTAAATTAAGCAAGTTCTAAATGAAAAACAAGGTTCGGTGGGATTGGGGAAGACATTTTTTTTATTTTCAGTTTGGTTAATAATTACTTTCTGTACTGGTAGTCTAATGCTGTACGTATCAGCTAGGACGTGTTCTTCCAGGGATATTTCACATGTATCCTGCCGAGGGCGCCATTGCATTTTTATTGGAAAGGCGCGGCAGTTTGGCTCAAGAAAGTAGCTAGTTGAGCAGGAGGAACTGTGCTTTCCTTCTTTTTTTAGTAGGTCAGTAAGTACCCATTTCTTAACTTCAAAACCTTACTGTTATTGCATTGTAAGCTGCCGAAGAACCGTATTGTATTCTTTGAAAAAGTAAATGCGAATTTGTGTTTTAAGTTAGCTTCCTGATGGTAGCGTTCGAAATGCCGTTTGTGGCAGTAAAACGGAAAAATGCTTACAGAGACCACGTTTTTACGCTTCAATTGAGATACGTAGTAATGATGAATTACTAGTGCATTTTATGTCCTAAAGAGACAGGTCATGCGGTTTGAGTACATTGAGAAATGGTGGATGTGGCAAAGTGTAAGTTAACTTAAAGATTTAGGCTATGTGTAATGGCGAATGCTTCATGAAAATCATGATCAAAATGGCAGGTGTCGTTAAAAGTAGGCTACCGTCAGCTACAGACTGGAAGTTTTAGTTCATGGGTTTAATGATTGAATTTTGATTTTAAAAAATTAATGTGCAGTGTGAACCAAATTTCTGCTCAAAGAAGCAGCCAGTGGAACGCAAGTGAACACAAGAAACTGTGTTTTCCTTTTTTATGAGCAGCAGCCGTATTCAGCTTCCAGATTCCTTTACTTTTGGCAGTACAGGTAGGCCTACAATTGGAGACTCTAAATTGCCCATAGGTATGAGTGTGTGAGTGAATGGTGAGTGTGCCCTGCGACCTGTCCTGGCAGCCTGTCCCAGGTATATTCCTTCCGCTCGCCCAATGCATGCTTGGACCTTCCAGTACCCACCGTGACCCTGCAAAATAAGCGGGTATTGATAATGGATGGATGGATTCAGTATGTGTCTTTGCAATAGAAAGACACTCTTTAATGTTGTCCTTTGCTCGTTATTTTAGCTAGACTGCCTTTAGGCACCATACCATACCATTCAGAAGTTATCGGTTGAGCATGGGCATCATCAAAATGTAAAAAATACATATCCCTAGTCATACAATGACATTATGTGGGGGTTGCATGTAAAATTAATGCATTCAGGAGTGCAATTTGCTGTCGTTGTTCCGCAATAAATTCATCATGCCTTGCTTGTTGAGCTGGGTTGGTTTTTAAGCGATGCTCCAACAGTCGTTCCTTAATGACAAAACTACGAACTGTTATCCTATTGCAAGGTTGTAATTCTTCTACCAATGCACCAGGGGGGCCCTCCCCACATTCTCTACCAACTGTAGCAAGAACTGAGGAAAGGCAACCACAGGTCAGGGAGAGGTGTAATGATCTGACAGACAAACAAGTTAGTTCAAGATTCAGTAAATTTACTGATACTTTTATTGAACTCAAAAATGAAGAAAGAAAAAACAAAAGCCTATCTCTGTTTTGGAGACCAACTGTACTCTGAGTTTTCCCCTCTATACCGGGGCTGCTAAGCAGCTTGCCCAGGTGCAAACCAAAAACACAAAGCAGTGCCGTAATCCAAGATCATTCCAAAGTACAAAATCCAGTCCAGGTTCTCAGTATTTCCAGGGTCTACAGTCAAATCCAGTTTTCAAACAAAGCATACACTGATCCATCCACAATTCATTTCCAATAAAGGGCACCACGGGCACCACCACATGAAACTATAGAACACAATTTCATATGTCTGGTAAATAATAAGAAAAGTCAACAAATCCAAGTATTTTTGTGGCTATTCTCCCCCAGTTTGTCACAGTAACAGTGTAGCTGTGGGAAGCAGCCTAAATGAGCTGCTCTTCTCTCAAAAGAGTAAAATGAACCATAGAATACAACCTTATATTATGGGCAAATAATAACAAAATTCTATTTTTCCAAGTAATTTTTCCAAGTCCAAGTAATTTTTCCAAGTAATGCTATTTATTATTATTTTTGTCCATATGTTCAAAGACTCTAGAGCATGGCTTAGTGAATGCAATATGGTGGCACAGTGGAAAGGCTGCCCATGAAAGGGGCTGGATATGCATCACTGTCATTCATTGAAGGCTACTACACTGAACCTCAGGATAGTTTTCAAGAAATGATGCATCAGACACCTTACAGACAAAGGTATGTCAAAGGTTTTCGTATGTTTTCCCTTAAAGCTGTTTAATATTTCTCTTCTTAATTAGGTTGTTGAACACATATTTAAGCTAATATTTTTTCTCCTGAAACTTATTAACACAATGCAAGTTTGCCTCATTATAATTTCCTGTGTGTTTGAATTCTTCATTATCTACCAAGTGGTTAGTTTTAGGGGCTGTGTCCACAATTTCACTAGTGAGGAACCTATTGATTCAGCTCACTCTAGCCATTGTTAAGACTGGTCGTGCATTGACAAAAATCCTCATCTAATCAATAAATCTTGTATTATTTTAGAGGATGATTCAAATAAGCACAGCTTTAGAATGCTATTTATCCTGTGTTGTAGTGCTTACATGCTGTCTGACACAAATGTGGTATGAACAAGACATGGTCATTTCTTTTGGGAAACAAAACTTAAGGCAGATGAGAATCTGCAATTTTTGCTATTGAAAACCAATCAGTTCATTTTCCTACCAAGAAAATATCAATAATTGTTTGGTATGGCTAATCTGCTCCCAGGAATCTGAATAATTTGGCCCACCAGGGTCTGTATCACTATACACATCGGAAAGTTGCTAAATATACACATAATTAGTTTAAAGATCTGTATGAGGCTGCTACCTTCACACTCACTGTGAGAAAACAGTTTATAATCAATAAAAACAATATGCTCTCTTAATTTTTTCATACTTAGTTACCTGGATTAGCAACTGTTTAAAAAACCTGGCACATCAAAATCATTCACAGAAAACTCACCTGCACATTTTAATCATACATTATGTTACAGTTTTGTAACAAAATGCTGTTCAGCTCATGCATGGGAAGGTTACCTGTGCCAGAAAGAGAGAGAACCCTCCAGTGCTGATGCCTTAGGAATGCGGACATCATGGGGCATGTGGTGACAGGAAGGTTGACTGAAACAGTCATATGAAGACAATACTAATATTCTCACACCCCGGTGAAACCCCCCATTACAGTGCAGTCTTGGAAAAAGACTTGTGTGCTTGTCCATCACGCTGACAGGAATCCACAACAGCATGAAATATAACAGAAAGGAGTATTCATTTATCCATAAATTATTGAAACCATTCTTTGGTGCTTAATTTTCCCCAGAGAAAATAATGTTTTTAAAAAATAGGTATAGTTTTTGGCAGATCATTGCAAATGGGGGGATTAAATGACAGTATGCAAATGTATTCATCACATTTTCTTGACATTTTGGTTCACTTAAGAAAACCAAACTACCATTTACCATTATGAAGCACATCTTAAATTCTTATGATGAAATTAAGACAACAGACCTGTTGAGATGCATGCAATTTAAGATGTTTTCTATTTTTTGCTGCCTACACAATAAGACCGAATTTCAGGAATGCTTTTTTTTCGTCTGAATAAAGTCAATCAGTAGGCTAAAATCTAATTTATTTTTAACTGGCTTGTAGAGCCTGCATGATCACATAACGACTAGGCCTACAGCTTTTTTCCCCTCTCTGCCTGGCTATTGAGTTCCACACTGCCGGGTAAACAAAGAAGGGTTAGCAAAATTGGATTTGAAGAGTACGGAGTTTTGTTACATAGATTTTTAGTAATCACATCATGTCTGCGCGCGTAATTGTCTAACAAGAACTTTAGTACTTCACAATATGAGACGACAAGGCCGGGATAGTCATAGACAAATATGCGTAGCCTAATAGCTTGCAGGGTTTGGTACGGCGAACATCACACGTGTTGGAACACAGGCTTAAACTGGAGTTGTTATGCCAAATTATTTTAACTATAAATGTAAATGAATACTTCATCATTGATTATTAGCTTGTTATAATTTACTAACTTTACCCTGGTTCAGAGTCAGAGTACCGTAGCGTCGATCTGTTATCTTATATGTAAATTTTGAAACGTAGGCTACTGGTGCAGATAGCCTACATTTGCATTGTAGCCTAACACTCGGAACGAAACGCCTTGCATTTCTCTAATGTCAAAAGGGGGGGCGGGGGCTTCAGTGTGGTTACAACACCTGCTGTGATCCAATCAGATCTTTAATGTACTTTTCTGCTATGGTCATAAAGTAAAAACAGATACAAAATATCACGGATTTGCTAGTCCTATTAGGTTTTATAACCTGCCTCTGTTGCGATCAAATCTGACAAGCAGTTCGCACCATTACAAATCAAAAGACCTAGCCATTTCAAGTTTCAACAGGTAGAAAGCGGCACGCCCTTCTGTTGTAGACTAGATAATGTTATAGAAGAGAAGTAGGTCTTGTGAGAAACAGGAAGTCCGAGGTATGGATTACTTTTCGAAATGTGTTTGATGTGGCCGTTCCAAACAGACTAAGTGGATTTGACTCGTGAATCCGAGGCACCTGTGATTTGGGGTTTTTATTTCATACGTGGAAATCGGAAAAAAATATGAAGTTTTCAACGACGAACGTCGCTCTGCTGCTGGGAACAATCGTACTATTGGTTTCAAGTATCTCAGGTGAGTAAGACATAATGGCTGCCGTTAGAGCATTGCAAGTTCTGTTACGGATTATTAGAAGTTTTCATGCGGCATGTGCATTTATAACGTTAGCCACTTCAAAAAAAAAAAAAAGCAAAGACGTTTTAATTAAAAACGCGGCGTTTCCAGATACATTGTCATAGGCTATATTCATCATTATTTGTGAAACATTGGTTAAAGTTATGGAGAAATTCTTTCTGATGATTTATTCATGTTGAACTGTCAACAGTTAAAATGTCAACTGCAAGAATGTGGAAAATGTCTACATTATGTGCATGCCCGCGCCAAAATTTGGATGCTGCCTACGTTTTTTTACATTATAACTTAGACTACATAGCTATAGGCTGTATCTGGAAATTCAAATTTTGGAAGAAAAAAAAAGAAGGAAGATTCAAATAGTTAAACACGTGGGCATATCGTTTTTATAGAGGACTTTTTTTAAAATCCCTGTTGGCTAAGCTTTTAATTAGATAACTACGCAAAGCTTACTGTTATACTGGTTACAGTATCACTGGCTGTATAGTGCCATTCTGACGAATACACAATACTTTGCCTGATCGAGTTATCCCACTGCAAATAATGACCAGATAAAGGCAGGGCTTAATCCGGACATGAATAATTTAAGACCGACACTGCAGAGTAAATCTCAATAAGTGTATTCGACACGGCTTGACAGAGTGCATTCCGTTTACTATTGAATTTCCAGTCTGTGTACGATTGTATAGTCCTCCCCATGTAGGCTGTGTACACCACCTGCTCAATTGGGATGCGGTAAACTGGGGTTCAATGCCGCACGTCTCCCTTCCCAGTGAGTAAAACCCGGAGTTTAGATGGGTGAAAGTCTAGGTTGAGAGACGTTTTGACGTAAATGGACTAGGTTATAATTGACAGATATAGTCTGGCTTTAGCCTAGTCGTCTAGAAAACTCACTTTTCAACCAAATATGCCTGGGTTTTAACCTGAAATCCAAGACTGTGTTTCACCAACTTTTCACTACAAAAATATTCACTAGTAATCTGCAGTAGCAGCTCAGTTGGCACTGGCTAACATGCTTCATAAATTTACACTTCATGACCAAAAGCATGTGGACACCCCTTCTAATTAGTGGGTTCAGCTACTTCAGCCACACCCAATGCTAACAGGTGAATAAAATCAAGCATACAGCCATGCAATTTCCATAGACAAACATTGGCATTAGAATGGGTTGTACTGTGCTCTCTGACTTTCAACGTGGCACTGTCATAGGATGCCTCCTTTCCAACAAGTCAGTTTGTCAAATTTCTGCCAAGCTAGAGCTGCCCCGATCTACTGTAAGTGCTGTTATTGTGAAGTGGAAACTTCTAGGAGCAACAACAGCTCAACCGAGAAGTGGTAGGCTACACAAGCTCACAGAACAGGACCACTGAGTGCTGAAGCACATATTGTGTAAAAATCGTCTGTCCTTGGTTGTGACACTGACTACTGAATTCTAGACTGCCTCTGTAAGCAACGTCAGCATTTGAACTGTTCGTCGGGAGCTTTGTGAAATGGGTTTCAGTGGCCATGCAGCCACACACAAGCCAAAGATCACTCTATTCAAGGCCAATTGTCGGCAGGAGTGGTGGAGTTTAGAATGATGAATCACACTTCACCATCCGGCAGTCTGACGGACGAATTTGAGTTTGGTGAATTCCAGGAGAACGCTATCTGCCTGAATGCATAGTGCCAACTGTAACATTTGGTGGAGGAGGAATAATGTTCTGAAGCTGTTTTTCATGGTTTGGGCTAGGCCCCTTAGTTCCAGAAAAATCTTAATGTTACCGCGTACAAAGACATTCTAGAGAATTGTTTGCTTCCAACTTTGTGGCAACAGTTTAGGGAAGACCCTTTCCTGTTTCTGCATGACAATACCCTTGTACACAAAGTGAGGTCCATAAAGAACTGGTGTGCCAAGTTTGGTGACTTCAACCCCATCAATGCCCCACACCTTTGGGAAGAATTGGAACGGCGACTGCGAGCTAGGCCTTATCACCCAGAATCAGTGCCTGACCTCAGTAATGTGCTTGTGGCTGAATGGAAGAAAATCCTCCCAGCCATGTTCCAAAATCCAATGGAAAGCCTTCCCAGATGAGTGGAAGCTGTAATAGCAGCAAAGGGGGAACCAACTCCATATTAATGCCCATGCAGTGTTCAACAAGCACATATGGGTGTGATGTTCAGGTGCCCACATACTTCTGGCCATGTTGTGTATATTCCGTGTTAAGAGTTTAACACTGATGCACAGATGATTGCGGTATTACACAGGATGATGCTGAGTTTTAGGAGGGAAGATATTCAACTGGTTGTTGAAAAATAACTGTAGTTATTTTTCAGTGTAGTCAGGCCATGTGCAACCTTAAATGTCTGACCCTACGTCCAGTTGTGAACTATGGCTAGGAGAATTATGGAAAATATGTGAATTGGCTCTAAATTTCAATTTATTACAGTACATTTGAGTTTGCATTATAATACGCAGGTGAAGGTGAAACTCCATCTTAATACTTCAGCTTTTATTGAAGTTCTAGTTTCTAGCCTTCTTGACGCTGGTGTGGGCCTGCAGGTCTGGTCAGAAAGACATTTCAATTAAGGCTGTTGCAATGACGTTTTGTGACTGTGTGTGCAAAGCAAAATGATGGGGTGCCAAACCTTAGTTCTGAAGGTTTGTAGTGAATTAAACATGACTAACATGTTCCACAGATTGGACATGTTAGTCCCGTTTGATGACTTTGATTAGTAGGATGCAGAAACCTCTTGGTCTACGGTGCTTTAGGGGAACTCCAGTCTAGTAGGTCAGAACAGCTGACTGACAGTCATTTCACCAGAATGGACTCCTCTGTCCTCTCTGATTGGAAACATTGCCTTAGTGTTCCTCACTGAGGAAGTGTATTTGCGCAATCATTCCAATGCATGTTGGGACTGGTAAATCATGAGTATGTGGAGTTATTCCACTGTCATTCATTTGCTTGTGCTGAAGTGAAATTGTGGCCTTAGAATTATCTTTCTCAGAAGATGGGATTGTATGAAATAACTACTGAGGTAAGGTACCCCTAAATTAACCCAACGTGGGTAGCAGTTGTAGGAAAAACTGCACAGAGGTCATTGGCTTTATCATATATGGTTATCTGATGTGTTATGTTTGCATCATACACTGTATGACAAAAAGTATCTGGAAACCCCTTGGTCTGAGGCTGTTTTTCTTGGTTTGGGCTAGGTCCCTTAGTTTCACTGAAGGCAAATCCTAATCCTACAGCTTACAGTGACATTCTAGACAATTCTGTGCTTCCCCAACAGTTTTTGGGAGGCCGTTTCCTGCTTCAGCATAGATGGGCACACAGCAAGGTCCATATTGCAATGGTTTTGTCGAGAACAGCATGGAAGAACTTGACTGGCCTGCACAGAGCCCTGACTTCTACCCCATCCAACACGATTCAGGCCTAATTTCCCAATCTGTGCCCACCCTCACTAATGCTCTTCAGCAGTGCTCCAACATCTAGATTAAAGCCTTCCCAGAAGAGTGGAGGTTGTTATAGCAGCAAAGGGTGGGCCAACTCTATATTAATGCCCATACATTTGGATGCGATATTTGGTGTCCACATACTTTTGTCCATGTAGTGTTCAATCTATTATACGTCATATTGCTAGAAATTATGCACTTGTGCTGCATGTACACAAGTTGCCCTAAGATTCCCCAGATATTGGCATCTGCAAAACAGTTTACTAGTGATATTTACCTGAGAGAAAGCAGAGTTTTTAGATCATCTTACAGTCTTGTGTGTATTCTGGTATGACACTTACAGGTTCTTGAAAGCTGCAATGTCCACCGTATCACATATTTCCTCTTTTCAGCATCCTTCCACAGTTAACTTGTTTTTCTCATCAGAACAAACGTCTGAAAGAAATCACTTGAGGTACACTGGTTTCATGCCGCGTACATTTTTTGTCTATTCCAGAATGTGGGCTTTAGATGCCCCTAAAGCAATGACAAACTTGATTTTAGGCTGTTAGATTTGTTAGAATGGCATCTTTTAAATAATATAAACATATTATTTAAAATTGGCTGAACAGCTAATCTGGTTCAGATTAACAATGTATGCCTCAATCCATACTCCCTATTTCAGCAGAGGTATGGGGCCTTTCATTGCCCCACACCTCTGCCTTCGGCTAGATACACGTGTGGCAACCCATGGCTTTTAGCCCTTTCCTCATGTATTTCCTTCTTTGTTCCCCCAGAATGTCTGGAGAGGTCTGTCACCCCTGAAGCAGGTGCAACTGTGATCTTGGGTACCTCCCTCCCTGCAGAGGAGTGCAGTGTCTGCAGAGTTGGGGGAGTCAATGGCTCTGAGTTAGCCTGCTCCTCCACACTGACCCTACAGCCAGATGAGAATGTCATCCTCCAGTACAACTGTTCCAATCCTCCTGAAGCCTTCACTGTTGAGATCCAGAAAACAATTGGTGAGGCCACTGATTTGAGTCAGTCTTTGTAGCCTGATACTGCTGTCTGCTTACAAAATTAACCGAGTTGATGTGTAGCATTTAAATACTTTTGAATGCAGGATTTTGCTTGTATAATGGCAAATTTTCATACACTGAGCAGATATTGATATTTGCATTGAATCACCAAATTGTACTTGACTGACGTTGGTTTTTTAAACCCAGAATGTACTAAGGACTCCTGCAGCCCAGCCGCAGGTGAAACCCAGTCCTCTCTGTTCACGGACTTCAAAAGGACCTTCATTTGGAATCTGACTGGTGCCCCTGAGACCGAGTTGGGTTTGGACTTCCCTGAAGATGGGCTTAAGAAGATTGCACCACCTGAGACCTGCCCTGACCAATACCAGTACACTATGGTCAGCACACTGCCCAGTGGGGATGTCCGCACTGAGATGTTCTGCAGGAATGGCCCTGTCTCCCATGTAGATCTTCCCAACAAGGCCACAGTGTCCCTGCAAGTTCTGGGAAAGGAAAACGTGAACCCATCCCTGTTCCAAATCACCAGCAAACCTTTGGTCAAAAGTAAGCTCATAAATTACTCAAAAATGTAATTGTTCAGGGCTGCTGGGTGGCTAGGCCCAATGTCTGGGTTGGAATGTGGACCGTGCCAGTGCTAACTGTGGCCAACAGTCCCGCAGTACGATGCACAGTTGGCACGGGAATTTACCAGGAATGAGATGGTTTCATTTGGACGGGATTACAGTGTGTCATTGCTCACTAGCGACCCCCAGTCAGTTGGCCACCCACATAGGCCATCCCCCCTTTGAGCTGCACATAAAATGTTCTTTTCTGTGCAAGCCCAGTTTGCAGCCTGCATTGTGATAAATGACGGACATCACATACTTCTGTGGATAGTAGGCTATATGTTTGTGGAGGTTGCATCAATGAGTGTGTGCTGCTGATGAATGTGATTGGCTGTTCCAAAATGGGAGAAGAAAGGGAAAAAGCAGTATATTTTGTAAATTTAACGTTACCAATTAAGGTTAAACATGTTATCTCTGTTCCTTAATGCTGCTTTTCTGGAATATTAGTATAAAATAGGCGTGAGTTTTTATACAGATTGCTCCAGTTGCAACTTTACAATGGGCAGCTTCATTTTTCAGGATAGTAAGGTGAAGCCTGGAGCATGTCTTTTTAGCCTATTTCTTTAGAATTTCTCAGGAACGGCTTCCATTGACGATCTCTGGCCTCATGCAGGGTCCAGAAAGATGCTTGTGGCTCCAGACATTGACACTGCCATCTACATCAGGAGGGTGGACGCAGGGTCAGACTGCACTGTGTGCTCACACGAGGGCTCCAATCCTCCCAAGTGCTCCGAGAGTCTGGCCCTGAAAAGCACTCAGAACGTCTCTGTGGACTTCACCTGCCCTCAGCCTCAGGACACCTTCGAAGTGGAGATAAACAGGAATATTGGTAGGAGGAAGGTCCCCTCCCCACTGCACCCAATTTAACGAGATCATTAGGGTCAAGAAGGGACGACAGGCTGTAGTGCTGATAAAGCCAGTAGACACATCATCTAATTTATGTACATCTGACATTGTACATTTAAAGTCAACTGAGTAGGGACTCAGCTGTATGAATAGGTTGAATAATACTTTGTGTGTGTCCATTAATAACATGTAAGTGCCATGCTTCATTGGGTTTGATTTTGGGCGTATTACGTTTGGTGTTCTTCACATAATCTGTGATTTGGAAATTTGTTACGTGGACCCTTTCAAATTGGGAGTGTTTCCACAGTATGTACGGAGACGACCTGCAATGGAGACGTAGTGCTAGGGGAATTCCCCCTCTTCCCGGAGTTCAACAGGACCTTCACTTGGGACCTGAGGTCTCCGCAGCTGAGAGCATTCCAACTGGACTTCTTAGAACCAGGAATGAAGCAGGTGCGTTCATCAGAGAGCTGTCCAGACCAGCTCTCCTACAGCATCATCACGTACCAGCGCTCCGGACCTCTCACTATTGGAACCTTCTGCCGAAGCGGCACCATCACCTCCGTCCAAGTGCTCTACAAGGGCCGGCTGTCCGTGGAGGTCGCAGGGGACAGGAAGGTGGATCCGGACACTATCAAGGTCCTCGCCGGGTCAGAGATCAGAAGTAAGTATTGGGGGTCCCTCTGATAGGGAGCTATGAATGTCTACATCTATTCAAAAGGTAAAAGGAACTACCAGCACAATACATATATATTTTATGGTAGTATTCATATTTAATTTGAATAATATGCATCAATTATCCTTTGTCCCAGTGTTGGAAGGCACCACTCTCTAGAGGTGTCAATGTGTGTCCAGCTTTTCCTGGAAAACAAATTTAATCATTCATTCAAATGTACTTGCTAGTTGGGTATGGTATTCATTTTATGGTTGGATTGAAAGTTATTGAACACTTTTTCTTAAGCAGCATTACATTTTATTTGGCTGACGCTTTTATCCAAAGCTACATACAATAATTGCATGCTGAAGGTTGTTGGAACAACTACAGAGCATAGGGCAGATAAGCTACAGTTCTTCTAAAGTATCCATAGCCATGAACATCAAGTCTAGTCCACACAGTAAGTATTGGCTTGGTCAGTTAAGTTATGGCAAGTCATAAACTATATGTTAGGCATGATTACAAGAGATATGATAAAGAGCTACAACATTAAGATGAAGACACCAGTGCGACATGAAAGTGCTGGAACATCAAGATACGAGCGATACTAGATTGGGGGTAGCCCTACAGGAGTAGAAAGAGCACAATATTTGAAATATTACTATACGTTTGACAACCAAATATGGTACAGACGAATTCCATGTTCTCTTTCACAGAGTGAGATCTCATTCAAATTTCCTATTGTACTGTGACACAAAGACCATACATGGATCTTTGTATTTAATTAAGGAATGAATAATTACTTTGTTAGTAGAGAATAGTAGGCTTGTAAATCTCGCTTAGTACTGTATGTTTTGATTTCTCATGAGTACAGTGATCCTCATTTTTCACCACTTCTGTTTGCTTAATGTGAATATATTTAAAATTTATTTTTTACTTTTAATTGTCTCATGTTAACATCAGTCAAATGTGAGCATAGAATACACATGGGAATGTCTTGTTAATGGACATTTTGTGTTGTTTCAATATTTATTCCCATCCCTTGTGCTCCACCAGAGCTTGCTGTTGTCGATGTGAAGTTGCCTGCCCAGCCAGTGGCCGCGGAGCTCTTCTCTGCAAACTACCCTGGACACTTCCCGGACGATGACCTGATGACGTGGGTCTTCACAGTCCCATCGAAGTACAACTACTCGGTTAATTTCCTGAATTACACAGCGCCCCGATGCCTGAAGAAGTCCGTGGTGGTGGATTATGCACAGGAGGGCGGGAAGTTCACCATCGGGACTAAGCTGACCGACCTCCAACCCCAAGGCCAACAGGGCAGCTTCACCATGTCCCTCACCAACTGTGAGACGGATCACAGAGGAAAACTTCCGGGCCTTTCCCTAAACTTCCAAGTCTCTGTGATTAAGAGCAGCCACCCAGGTAAGGGCTGTGAGATGTAGCCTAGCAGCCTGGTTAATTGTGAAAACTTTTTGAGAAAATTGTAAAGATTGCATAATTGTTAGTTGAAGCTGCTATGTGATGAAAATATGAATTTGGCAATTGTACAAATTCAAAATAAACCATATTTTACGACTTTGGTTATATTTAGGTTTTTGATGAACCCCTTACTCAAGATGTTTGAATCTTCCCTGACCAGTCATAGGGATTTTAAAATATCCCGTCCATAGTGAAAATAAAAGCACCTTTAATACTCATACTTGTACAAAGACACCATGTATGCCATGTACCTATGCCTGGGCTGGAGAATGGCAACTGGGAAAGTCAAACTGTTCTTTGGTGTTGCACCCCATGAAAAGAAATCCAGGTGGATGTAACCCCAGTGAGTTGGTGAGAAAGGGTGTCAATAGTGAAACGTAAAACTTCATAATGGGTGTCATTCTGTCATTTCCAGTACTGTGCAATGTGGATCCTCAGAATAACCAAGAAATGACCATCAACATTGAGAAGAAAGACACAGGATCTCACTGTGAGATGAAAATGGATGGGGTCCTCAAGGACAAAATTACTGTAGTCCCAGGGACTAGTGCAAAGCTCTTCTTCCAGGACTGTATTGATGAGGATCTGGAACTGACCGTCAGCAATACCTTAGGTAACTAATTTTACTGTAAGCTGTTCCACTCATAAGTAACCTATACCAGTAAATGGCAACATGGATAACTTGAACTTCTTGGATCAAAATCAAAATGATTGGTATGCTGTATCGCTCATTGGAGGCTATGAAACTTTACCACTTGATATCTGACACATCCATCCATAGGTAATCTGCATTACTGAGACAGAATTGAAAGAAAGTTATTTGCTGTGCTAGAATGAGACATACCCATATTGGTAACTAGTAGGAATTACTTGCCTATATAACTAGGTGTAGTATTTGAGTTTTCGCAACATTACCATAAAGTGTAATAGGCCTGAGTGTTTCAAAAATGTTGTTCTGCCTTTGAATGACCATTGCACTCTGTGGAACGTCAATACATTTGCATTTTAACTGAGCTCTGAAATAAAATTGTTCCACTGTATTCATTGCACATGACTGGAAGAATGATCTGGCAGAATTTTCCTTATGACTAATAATCGGGTGGTAGAGATTAAAACATGACTGATTTAACATTTGTTGGTTAAAACATTGCTGTTGAATAATGAGGGTCTGGAGTTTTCCGGTAAAATATTTGAGAACGACTGCAAAGTCATTTTCTGACATCTTATGACTTTTTTGTAGGATTTTACAAATTGCCTGTACCTTCCATGCAACATCACATGACTACTACAAACAGTAGTTAACTAGGTAGATTAAAAAAGGGAAGACTCCTTGATCACCTGTCATTCTCCAAGAATGTAGGCAAGTGTAGCACACCAAATCAGACAACGTGGGTTCATAAAATTTCTGCATTTTCTGTGGCGGTTTGTGGCTTATATTTAGCAAAGTGAAGTTAATGAGGAAGTTTGAACTGCATGTGACATTAAATGTTTCAGATGTTCTAGGTCTTTTTTTTTTATCTCAAAAGATTTGACCACATTTTTGCAGGGAGAACTTGATGGTAACAATCTTGTTCTGTTTGTATTGGTGTTATTTGACATAAAAAAAGTTCACTGGCACAGTTGGCTTCCTTGGTCAATGTCTCTCATGTTGTTTTCTTTTATAATTCACAGGGTGTCAGAAATGGGAGGAGTGTCCAGTGGGTGGGACTTTGCTCAATCTCCCTGCCCTGCCCCCATGTCTCCCTGTACCAACGCAAAGCATCACCTGGCACCTGATGGTCCCGGAGGATGGCACGGTGGATCTGCTGCCCTCTACAGACAGCCTCCGGCAGGCACTGCCCGGCCAGGAGTGCCAGAGGATGTACTCCGTCATTGTGGCCGAGGAAGACGGGACCCCCTTCGGCGAATTCTGTCCGAAGGGCTCCATCAGCAAAGTGCAGATCCATTCAAATGTCACCGTCGCCGTGTCGCCCAGGGCCCTCGGCCGATCTCAGGGATCGTTCTTCAACGTCACTTTTAGCAGAGAGATCGCCGGTAAGGGGACCACAGTGTAACTTCGTAATGGCATGAGTACGCCTTGATGATTAGGTCAGGTATGGGTCAGTGACACACGTGAAAAGTAGTCTAAGTACTTCTTACACATTGGTGCAAAGGTAGGGTTTTGGGGCTAAAAGATGTCACTGGCAGCAACATGATAGTGAGTTCCTGTTGCTCTGGTTTTCCTGGTGTCAGTATACATATCCACAGAAATCCATGTAAAGCCTTTTTTGGGGGGGAAGCTGTAAGAAAATGTTTTTAAAGTCAAGATAAAATAGTTCAGAATTTCATATTTTATTTAGAAACATGTATTTTAGCTCAGCATGGAAAGACATGGTCCACATTTGGTCACCGATTCTGTCCAATGACAGGTTGTGAAGCAATGTAGACTATAGTATCATGACGTCTTTGCCATAGATTTCCTTCAGCCACAAGGGGTCACTGTTAGGACATGATGCAGAAGACAGTGTATGGAAAGTGTTGTGTAGTTGTGTATTTAGCGAGACAGTACTGGGGAGGATGGGGTTGCTGAGCTGAATTGTCTTTAAAGAGGAAATTGTGCTACTGCAATGCTATATGGAGAATAACTTTTTTTTTTTTTTTAAAGATGGCATGGCTGTTCACGTCCATATCTCACGTCCACTTGTCTCTCGCATCAGTTTGCCATGTGTCAGTCCTTGGGGGCAGTAAGGAAAGCATCCAAGCGCTGCATTAGAAAGAACACTCAAGCATAATAATTTATTGGAGTTTAATAAACATTCTTGAGTGACATTGTGTTATGCACACTTGTCTCAGTAAGCTTGTCTCCCCCTCCCCCCCTACAGAGAGCTACATATTTACCTTGTCCCCAAAAGTGGGGACCCCGGCTGTGGTGAGCACCCCTAACTGGCCCAACACCATGAGGCCCTCCTCCACGGCATCGTGGGTGGTCTTGCTGCCCCCGCAGTACGGGGCCAACGTGGCATTCACCAACATCAGCCAGCCCAAGTGCAGAGACCGGCACACCAGCATCAAGGTGCAGACGCTGGGCTCCCTGGAGGAGATGTTCAGCCGGCGGGAGGACGAGAAGCAAGTGGAGGAGCTGAGCGTCCCGGACAGCTTCTACCTCAACACGTCCAACTGCCTGCCCGAGAAGGGCGACTTCAACCTGCTGACCAGCATCACGCTGGAGAAGAAGAGCAGTGAGTTCACTGCAACAGCGCTCCTGTGCTGCATGTGGTGTCATCGTGTCATGACACTGGCAGCAGTGTAGAGTAACAGTTGGCTAATACCGTGATTGCATTACATTGCATAGGCATTTAGCTGACATGCTTATCCAGAGCAGCTGCAATTCTTTTTATTACAGGCATTTTTATGTGCAATCAATTTGGATATTCGCTGAAGCAATTCGGGTTAATTAAGGGTACAATGGCAGTGCCCCAGCAGGAGTTGATCCTACAACATTAGAGTTGGAAGCTCGGCTTCATTCATCTACACAGTCACCCTGTTATTATACAGGAATGATCCTTTTTTTTTTTTTTTTTTTTTTTTGCAGTTTTCAAAATTACACTATACAATTATCCTCAGCACTAAAGTTATATGTCATTATCAAGCTCCGGCAGCAGTTCTGTTACATTTCATTCTCTGAGTAAAAGGTTAGTCTTTCCTCCTCTGTTTTTTCCAGTGTCACGTATATTAAGCCAGGTGATATCAGAATGCGTGAGATGGTTGCCTCTGCGTCCCTCTGCCAGACAGGAGCTCACTGACAGACTCTGTTTTGCTCTCCGTAGACAACCTCCTGGCCATCATTCTGGGAGTAGTGGGTGGCCTGCTGCTGCTGATGTTCATTGTGCTGGCTGCAGTCTGTGTGGTCATCAGGTGAGCTCGTCTGACGGATTAAAGGGCACATTTCCTTCTGCGCGAGTGCAGCGGGATGCTTGTAGCCACTGTTATCGTTTAGCAGGTGCCCTTTATAGGTGTTCTCGTGTGACTGAGAATATGGAAAGGGAGCAACAGATATAGGCCAATATGAAGAATGTATGGCACACTATAGTAAAAACATAAAACAAGTGTAAGGAGTTGGCTAGTTTTAAAATCTGGAAGTAACAGCTGATTGATAATGTAAAATACCGGGGTTAACTCTAAAAGAAATTAGAAATAACTGAATGTCCAGTCTTGAATCTTGTATCAAGAGTGCTTCAGTTTATTTACGGTCTCGTTCAGCGACACGTGGCCAGCTAACTCCTGGGCTAATTCAGTGTACCCCCGCTTTTCGTCAAACCCCTCGCTTTACAGTTCAAAGCCCAGCTGTGTGCTATGACAGATGATTTCAGCAAGGGTGACGGTGATTCCACATCAAAGGGACAGATGCAATGCATGTACCGGTTTTCCATCCAACCGAAATGGCAACTATTGAATTTTTAAAACTTGTTAATTGTCCTGAATTGGGCCCTTCTCTTGCCGATTGAGGGATGGATAACTCACTGAAGGCCACATAGTCAGAAATAGTCATGCTTGCCATGAGAAATGACTGTCCCATGTTCACATTTCAGGAGTTTTCATGAGTGGAATGTGTTTTCAGAGAGAACATTTTCTGTAATCATCTGTATTTGACAAATGGGTTGTTCTGGAGGAATAAGATGAAGCAGTTGTCAATATTGGTAGGCAGCTTACCAGGGTGTAAAAGGTTAGAGAAAGGCTGAGAAATGAGAGAAAATGTTGATGACGATGAATTGTGACATTTCTGTGTGTGTGCCCATTGTGTCAAACAGGAAGAAGAAAAAGAAAATGGCTGAGCAGGCATCCATCTACATTCCCAAGGGGAACATCTTCATGCCGGGTGACGAGCATTTCCCCAAATCCCGGGCCAACAACGAGTCGCACGTCTATGCCTCCATTGAAGACGCCGTGGTCTACGGTCACCTTCTGCAGGACCCTGTCTACAATGGGCCTGTGGCAGACCAGAGGGATTTTTACCTACCCTACACTGGACCCGTCGATGGCAATCCACTCTCCTCTTCCGGCATGGAGGCCCCGGGGGCAGGCCCGGAGGCAGACATGTACCGGACTTTCCTGGACCCGTCCCAGGGCATGGGCCCGCCCAGGCCCCGCACGCCAGTGGACCGCCAGGAGAGCCTGGGCTTCCTGGATCGCCGCATGGTGAACAATGAGCTGAACACGTTCAAGAGCAACGGAGACCATACCCCCCTGCGTCTCTCTGCTATAGAGCCACAGCCGGCAGGAGACTGGGAGGAGGAGGGGGAGGAGCAGGAGGAAGAGGAGGAGATGTAGAGAAGGGTATGACCGTGGGATAATGACAAAATGGCTACTGTCATCTCTCACTGCTCCAGGTTAGCCTTGAGTGCGGAAAAGACTGACCAAAGCCTGTGTGTGGATTCAGTGGGCCAGCATTGAGGGAAAAGGAGAAATCGCTGTCACAGCTGGAAAGTCCTGCCAAAATGAGGACCTGAATATGTTAATAATTTTGTTTTTGTCAGTAAATGTGATATACTGCCATTCAAACAGCCATGTACTCTTTTGAATCTGGCAGGTCTTTGTGAGGTCATATTTTTAAATGCACATTAATGTATTCATTTTAAGCCCATAGTTTTAATATGAATGAAACATAACCCTTTTGTTTCATTTGTCTGAATGGGACTTGTGAATGAATGCAATTTCTTAATTTGGTAGATAGACTGTAAGCCATTGTTTTTGTTTAACACATTATTTGATAAAGCCTTGTGGTTTCAGCTCGACAGAACTGTGTATTTTAAACATCATGTGCCAAAGGCTGAACACCACTCATGTAGTTAGTAATCATATTTTGGGATAACTTGAAATTGTTCATTTCTTGCACTCGTGTCCTTCCTGCAATTTTCAGGTTGTGTTGAAAATTCTAATGGCTAACAGATTTGATTGTGTTACTACTGTATATGTGTATATAGTGAGAGATGTATTTAGGATTTTGGGAAATGTATGGTTTCTGTATTTTAGTGGAGAAAGCAGGAACTTGTATAGTCCATCCACAGAGGCGCATTTAAGCTTAGCTATTCACTGGCTGGGCAGTACCAGCTTCCACGGGCAACATGCGCCCACAAAGCTGTGTGTCATGAGCGTTCCGTGTGATTTAGTCAGTCACTTCCTCTGGCTGTGAAAACGGGATGCGTGAGAGGATTTGTGTCTTCGAGAAATGAATTCTGGTTTCCACAAACCCTCAGAGCCCAGCGCACCCTTCCTTCACTCTGAACCCGATGTCTCATTCACACTGCCCATCAGGGGAAAAATGTGACTTAAGTTTCCACAGATGTCCTTCATCCGGACAGTGGATTAATGTCATTATCCATGAAAATAAGGAGTTCCTTGCTCATTTATCTTGCCAGTTATACGGACAATATTATTTACCGTGCTGGCAAAGAAACATTAAATTGTGGATTACAGTTATAGACTTGTGTTGTTTTCCATATCTGTGAATATGCCCATTTGTACTACTGTTAATGAGCTTAAGTTGGCTGGTCTTAATACGGTGCTGAATCCATTTTCAGTCCTCTCCTTAGAATGTTCAAAACCCTATTGTGGTTATTTGTAAAACCAGTTTCTGTTTATTCTGCGTGCGCAACAAATGTGTTTGTTCTAATTCTAATTTATTCCATTCATAATAAAGCATTAAAATAGTGGATCTTAACATGTGTTTGGAAAGCCTTTTAGGTATGTGGGGGCTGTCAATCTCTTTTAGGAGGCCAAAATTACTCTCGTAAATCCTGAGGTTTTTTTTTTTGTTTTTAAAAAAATAAACTTTAAATAAAATATTTTTAAATCACAGCTCAATGTGCTTTTAAGTTCTCTCAAAGATGTTGTGTCTGATATCAATAAAGTTTTATGAAAGCTGAGATTTGAACTGCCAGGTGAATTTTTTCCAAACAATGATTTCATCTGGGGTGATACTATGGAAGTTCTGAGGCTTGACTTTGAACGTCTTTCAATGTTATAAAAATTCACTTTGGAAAAAATGCAATGATGTGACTAAATCATTTTAAGTCGTATTCATATTTTTTCAGTTTGTTACGCAACATTTATTTCAACATTATTTTAGGTAAAAAAAGCCTGTTTTTAAATGAGTTTTATTGAGTTATTTAGAAGAGTTACACTTTTGATCAGTTACAGGAGGCTAGTCATTTTTTGTTTAGAAAACAAACAAGTATACAAAGGCTAGCAAACTGAAAAAACAAATCTTAATTTCATAAATTCCAAGAGGTTGACAAGATTGGAAAGTGCAAGAAAAGTGGTACAAATTTTAACGCTTTCTGCACAATGAAACTTTCACTGACTCAAACCCAAATGAGTTATCTGATGTAAACCACTTTGGCCCTGTTTAAACCGGTTGGCCATAGTTGTCATGAGATCTATGCCTATTTTGCTTCCTTTTTATTGATTTTAACAACTGTTCCACTTTGATCCATTACAGCTGCATTGTGGGATTTACTAGCATTTCCTTAATATAAGTAGCTGCAGAGTAATATGAAGCTGTCCTTGATGAGCTCTCTTTAATTGATTTCAGTTACATCCTTGTGTAATAACAATGATCAGTTGCAGAAAGAGAAAGAGGAAATTTGCTATCTGTATAGTCACCATATATTAACAAAAGAAGTCATGGAATGGCTTATGACATCAAAGGGTGGTAGGACATAATTAAGACTGCTAGTATAGTGTTGCCTGGTCAATTTGTGCTACCAACATTGATTACTGTGTAAAAAATATTAATGTAAGTAAGCAACTTTTAGAGTCGTATCATCATTATTGCAAAATCTTAAAATGTTTTTAGCCAAATACAACTGACTGATCAAGGGGACATCCCTCTGAGTGAATGTGCAGTTCATCTGGTAGCATGAAATGATGGGTAGCAAGACTTTATGTTGCACCAACAGCTGGAGCACCAGCTTGGCTTTGAGGCACTCAGACAATGTTGAACTGGCAGACAAAGGCCTTGTCTGCGCGGCAGCTCTCATCCGACCACTTCCCCTTAGACGCGCTGGAGAGGACGGCGCAGTTCTGGGACGGGTTGCTGCCTGGTTTCTGGTTGGTCTCCCAGTTGGTGTAGGTCACGTCGGAGCCTGTCAGATCGTGCCACCGACCCTCGGTCATCATGTCATTGATGCCCAGCCAAATCTTTGTGTCGCGCCCTATGCTCTTTTGCACGTAGTCGTTCAGTTGGTCATTCTCTTCACTGGATGTGGGGGTGCTAAGTATGCCCCCCTTGGAGATGCAGTCTTCACTGGCTGTGTGAAAGGACTTCTTCTCGGTGTCTGCCAGAAAGCACTTTCCGTGGATCTTGACTCCCTTCAAGCAAACTGAGAGGAGATCACAAAGGATTTGAAATGTACATATTTGAACTTTCAAGGATCTCACAAGGATATCAATGTTCTGTGTTCACTCTTTGTTCTTTCTCTGGTATACATTTTTTTACATTTTTGAAGCTGTACCTAATTTTATGGAAACCCTTATGAAATTGGAGGAGAGGGCTGGAGAAGGGCTTGATGAATTGCAAGAGCCACATGTCTGGCTTTTGCAAAGAAAAGCCATGTGGACTGTAATGAAGTCCATAGCTTCTGGTAGACATATTCCCAAACCACAGTCAGCACCTGGCACACCACACTAAGTCCCAGCATGTGCGCTCCAGACCAGAGCAGGTCGTATGTTACTGTTCAGGATTCCACGTCAAAGGGACAGATGTAACGCATGTGGTGGGATTACATAAGGCTGACCCACTCTGGTATGGAACACTTGGTACTGCCCACATTACCGTGGAAACAGCTACAAACTGTTGGGATCTCCACACGGACTCTGGACTGCAGTCCTGTGTGTTGGAGTCCAGTACACTTCACTCTGTCCAAGCTTATGGGCTTGATTCTCAGCAGAGCACAACATCTGTGGGTACCTTAATTCTGTGGTAGACAACCTTGGAGTGCCAGGGATGCTCCTGGCTTTTTCTCCAATCCAAAGCCCTAACTGCACAATTGGATCAATTCTGTAGGGTTAAAAGATTCAGGTGATCATGCCCTGGATGTTCTCAAGATTTCACCATTTAGACTGAGAGTCTCAGACCATAAAGATTTGCTCAGGTCATGCAAAGCAGCTTAACCCCCCCCCCCCCCTTAGTTACTCAAAAAAACACCCATGTGAATGTGTCATGGAGTGAAACATTAGTTTTGAATATTCACTTTTCCACAACTTAATATATTTACTGAAGTAGTGTAGCTTCCTTTGCTTTACACCAGCTCCCTCTACTCTGTTTTGACAGTGAAAGTGGTGGTTGGATCTGCAACAACTATTCAGCCCTCTGTGTGAGTTAGCTGTGTGATGTATGAGAGACCTCACCTGTCTGCAAAGCCTGCTGTTCCTTCAGCAGCAACAACTCTTTACTAATCTCTTCAACCTTCTTCTGCAGCTCCTCGATGTCGCTCGGTTTGGCAGATTCTGCAATTCATTTATATAGAGAGCAAGAAAAGCTGTGATTTTGGTCACATGGAAAGGAAGGTGGATGTGAGTATGTGTTTCCCCTGGAACGACTCACTGGAGGATTCTGTTCAGAGCATTTCACTGCAATAGCTGAGAACTCAATTAAATTTGCATGCAGGCTGGGAGTAAGGAGGGAGAGCATAAGTTAACACCTGTCTACTAACCTCTTCTCGTCAGCAGTGCAAATCCAATCAATTCGTCACAAGCTTTCAATATTTTTTACATCGTTAACACATTAATCAATTGGAGATATTGGTATGTTGAATATTTTATGAAGATTTTTTTTCCTTTAACTGTGTTTGCTTTTATTGTTACTGTACAGTGACTAGAAACTGCTTTTTAGAAAATACATTGAATTTCACCAGTAAATTTTTTCCCTAAAATGTTCTCTAAAATCATTCAACTCTGGGGAAAGTAGTTTTTGGATAGACAAAGGAAGCATGTATATATACTATCTTTGTAAATGCCAAGGCACTCTGTGCATGCTTAATATTCAAACATCCTCAACCCAAATATATTCAGTGTTTCTTTTTTATAACACTAATTCAGTAATTCTTGGGAAAACGGCAAATAAATAGAACAAGTCTAGTAGCTCATACACATATAAAAATGTAAAAACACAACAGCAGGGTGATTTAGTGATATATTTGTAACTGCTTTTTGTATCACATAACTTTTAACTGTCAAACCATAGCTAGGTAAATTCATACTGAGCTGTGTGCAGGCATTATAAAAATGATATACCAAATTAACAGTCACAAAATGCCATGCTGTACAAGAGCAATACTTTACTCATAAAGGCTATTGAAGAAAAGGAAGCGCATGATGGTTGTCTCCTACCTTTTCTCAGAGTTTTCTTCTTTGGGGTAGACTGTTGGAGAGAAGAGTGGATAAGAAAGAGAAGGCACAAAACGAAGCACGCTCCTTTGAGATCCATGATCGAGTCTTAAGACTGCACTCTCGGTCCTGCCGGCAGCGGCAATTTATCTTTCTCCTACCACAAAGTAGAAAAAAAAAACATAATCGAAAACTCCTGCGCATAGGAGCCATCCAAGTTCAGGAGGCCAAGAAAAAGTTGTTACTTCATCCACTGGTCAAATAGACCAGAAGTGACATACTGAAAAGGCAGGAAGACAAACAAATTAACTTACCCAAGTTTTCCAAGGTTTACTGAAGGCACAGTGTGGCACGTTGTGTTATTTTAACCATTACTGACTCCTTGTTCAAATGTCTTGACATTTCACAGCTTTCACAGTTATTCTTACATAAAAAAATTCAATCATCCTTTTCAGACATTAATTTTTATTTTTCTGAATACAGCAGCGGCTTCCTAAATGGGTGCATAAAATCAAGCATACAGCCATGCATCTCCATTGAAAACATTGGCAGTAGAATGGGTCGCACTGAAAAGCGCAGTGACAACGTCTGGACAAGAACTGTTCGTCAAGAGCTTCATGAAATGGGTGAACAGCTGTACACAAGCCTAAGATCACCATGTGCAATGTCAAGTGTTGGCTGGAGTGGTTTAAAGCACACCATTGGACTCTGGAGCAGCAGAAGTATGTTCTCTGGAGTGATGAATTGCACTTCACCATCTGGCATAGTGCCAACTGCTCTGGCCCGAATAGTGCCAACTGTAAAGTTTGGTGGAAGAGGAATAATGGTCTGGGGCTGTTTTTCATGGTTTGAGCTAGGCCCCTTAGTTCCAGTGAAGGTAAATCTTAATGCTACAACATACAATGACATTCTAGGTAAACTGTACGCTTACAACATTATGGCAACAGTTAAGGGAAGGCCCTTTCCTGTTTCCGCATGACAATGCCCCTGTGCACAAAGCAAGGTCCATAAAGAAATGGTTTGCTGAGTTTGGTGGGGAAGAACTTGACTGGCTTGCACAGAACCCTAACCTCAACCCCTTTGGGATGAATTAGAACACTGACTGCAAGCCAGGCCTTATGCCCAACACCAGTGCCTAGCCTCACTAATGTTCTTTTGTCTGAATGGATGTGAATCCCGGCAGCCATGTCCCAAAATCTAGTGGAAAGCCTTCCCAGATAAGTGGAGGCTGTTGTAGCTGCAGCAGTCCAACTCCATATTAATGTCCATGGTTTTGGAATGAGATGTTTGACAAGTACATATGGGTGTGATGTTCATATTTTTGGAAATGTAGTGTATTTTCTTTCAAGACAACTGAATTTTCCATGTCAGTACTGTATGTCATTTCAATCTTTCAGACACTGAACACATAGCTGCATCAGGGGTTCTCCCTTTTGCAGAGCAAAACACATGTATAACATGTTTAACCTGCTCTAGACACAGCTAGGTACTGTCACCTAAAGTCTCAACTTTAACCCAGAGAAAGCAATAGCAATTAAAATACACCAATATCAACCAATTTATGCACAAAACCATGACAGATCAGTGAGTGGAGAACACTGAATTACTATTGAGCAATACTACATTTTATTTTAATCAACAATGGGTTCTTCTGAAGAATTGCCCCTAATAATTGTTCAAATATCCTTAAAGAATACATCACTTAAATTTAAGGATCTTAATCAAAAGATTCAGAGAACATAATAGCCAATATATTTGTTTGCCAGAACTACCTTGGACGAGGTTTCACTCGAGGCTGTAAGTTAAGAACTGGCAGGCTCTATATTTAGAAAGGCGCAGTGCTTTTCCTTTCATCTGGAGTTACAGGAGCTGTGAAGAAGTCCAGGAGCTGTGAAGAAGTGGAAGTGTTCCAGCTGCACATCTGCTGCAGGGCCTCGCGCTGGGTGCTCTTCAGCCGACACGTGGCAACTCTCGCAGGGCACTCCAACCATGCAAGAAGTGCCAAGTTCCCATGGCAACATTCACCAGGGGACAGTAAAAAGACAAGTGCCCCACACACCTGCAGAGAGCCTTGATTGTCAGGTCTATTTTCCCTGAACCTCTAACTAATGCTGTTCTGTTTAGGCAGTTTTTTTTTTTTTTCCACTTGGACTGCAAGTCCTGAACCAATGCTTCCCATTTCCATTTTGAATTAAACCCATTTTTCCAAAACAGAGAGTGCTGTCTCTGGCTGGATTCAATAAACATTTTGGAAAGAATGTTTATTGGATCGAGGCCTCCTTCTATGTTTGTATAACTTGTGGATGAAGAGCAATTTCTATTTTAGGCTCTGTTTACTATCATTTATTCCAGATAATATGGGATCAGAACGTCTGCACTTCTCTCCAGATGAATGAACATAAAGAAACAACTAACAATTTCAAATGCTTGAATGGTAAAGAAAGGGGTGAGGTGTAACTCCTGTGGCAAAAGTATTAAAGGATAAGCTCTCGTAACAGTAACGCTACTGTGGCAAATCTACTGTATAAATTAGGAGATACCACACAGAAGTATTCACACCTCTGCTTGGGTTATAAAAGCATACAATTATTGGCTACAACAGTGTAAATAAAGTTTTTGCACTTTATAAACTTTTTGTGAGACGGGCTCAAGTAAACAATTTCACACAGCCATAAAATTTCACAGAAAAAACTAATGGTTTCCAAAAAAGAATGAAATAGACAAGATTGCTTTGGAAATACTGACAGGACAGTTCAAAAGAGCACTTATGCTCAACAAAGGAGTCATTATGTGAGTTTCCCATTTTTCATATTGTTCTATACGGTTGTAAACAAACACTGATTCCCATTGTCCACAGTTTCTCCAAAACCAGCCTGAAATTATAGCGGGTACTGCAGTAGCAATTTTGTTCAGCTGTAAATCTTATTCAGTTTATTTTTATTCAATACTGTGAGCACTTCATGTGACAGTAAGTCAATTCAGGAGCAGTTAAGAAATATAAGGGCCACGTCAACAGTGACTGCCATTTGTCTCTTTATCAAAGAAATAACTTTTTCTTTCATGGGAAAGACCGGGTCATCCAGCAGTTGACTAAATATGTGATTGACATATCTATAAGCATTTGCACAATGTTAATGCTCCTTGTACTGTGACATTTGGGTCTGAATGGTTATGCACCACATAAACATTCGCTTGAACGAACTATCACGCATTAGAACTTTATTTTTGCCACACTTGCTCACTGCTCAACTCCTTGCTAGAGTGAAGCGCGCATGTTTCTGCAAAGTTAAAAACCAGAGAAACAACAGATCTAAAGAAACAAAAACAACTTTATTAGAAAAGGCTACAGGTACAAAAACAGCGAAACGGGAAACTCATCCAAGGAAGCCCACTTTCTGTCTCTTATTGCCCAGGCTTTCCTCCTTCTGTAGGACCTCCATGAGAGGCGCATGGAGTGCCTTGCCCACCCGCTTCCCTGTCTGAAGAGACACAAGAGAGAGCATCAGCATCAGCCACAATATGCCACCTGCAAAGGGTCCAGCCCAGGGAAAGGGGCACACGGCCTCAAGAACGGTCACTGTAGTCCTGGAAACTACTGCTGTGCGGAGGGGCAGCTGGTCCTTTAAGGTGGCAGGTTTGAATCCTGGTTGGGACTGCTGTGTCCTTGTCTAAAGTACTAAAGTAAGACATCCAGTAATATAAGTGGTCAGAATGTCAACGGCAAGCTATTAAAGTTGGTCTTTAAAAAACTCAAATGAATGCAATACAATGTAATGCTGCTTCTGTACCGAGTAGAAAACATCAGATTGTAAAATAAAGATTGTTGAGATTGTGGGAGTGTTGTTTATAAGCAGATACAGTACAAGGTTCCTCAAGCTTCACAAAATGTTCAATGATTCATCACTTTGCTGAAAAATCCTTACATTGATCAGCTCCTAAACAGTGGTGCCAATAGTTAGACAGCCTGTTCTGAAGGACGTACACAAACTAACTTCACGCAGAGCCATAGTCTTTAAACAAATGCTTTTTTAAGGGGAAGGAGAGATGTGCAGTTAGTAAAATGGCGGGAGCTGACCTCCATCATCTCGAAAATACTCTCAGGGTCCAGGCTTCCCCCTCCCACCTTCCTGACGCAGGTGACTGTCCCCCGATGCGTGACTGAGATCAAGAGGCTGGCCACCGAGCAAGCCTTCTCCAGCAGTGTTGCGTCCACCACATGTCTGTGACCCACCTGCGTTTCAGCATGAATACACACACACACACACACACACACACACACACACACACACACAAAGCACAGATATATAAACAGACACCGAAAAGCCAGTTTCAGTTTCACGCTAAATAAAACCAATAGCATCATGACTGATATACTATGACTACTCCGGCAACAAGTCTCCATTTTGCCAAAGAATCCGTTGGAAGTTCTTTCATAATCAGGTCTCCAGTCTCACCTTGCACAGAGTCACAATGCAGGGCACGTTTTCCACGTTTAGCCTCATGCAGTCATAGGGGTCATCTGACAGCTCAATCTCTTTGCCTCCTTCCTCATCCTCTGAGATGTGCACTTTAGAGATTCTGTTTAGGAAAAGGCGTACATTAAAACTTAAAACTTTATTTATATTGCAAATGAAATTTCCATGCATCTCTGTAACACAGGAAAACAGCAGACAGAGATATGGAGGTTTGATGATGGAGAAAAGCCCCTTATATCTGTCTGAAAGCTCAAAATTAATTTTCCTCTATGCCTTAAAAACAAAAAACTTTCACTGGCTTCAAGTGCCCACTTTTTACTGTCTAACATATTTTTAATTTGTCGTAAAAATTCACTGCTAATTCTCTCAAATGCTTACCGTGTATTGAAGAGCGCTGCCTTAACTGCCACGGAGATAGCATCGAACAGGTTTCCATCACACTGAAGCAACTGAGAACATTAAACAAACAGTCATTAGACCCATGCACGTAGCTAAAGTCTGAGCTTCAGTGGGCTAACGGCCCAGTTACAGGACGCTGGGTCACGTCCTCACCACTGTGGAAGAACAAAGACCCCTGATTTACTGCTTCCATGCAGCTTCAGTATAAAACAGCAGTAGTGTGCTCACACTGTGTCCACTCATTCGTGCACAGAATAAAGTTCAACTGCTACAGGAATATCACAGAATAGCTTACTTGCGAATCCACGCTACAGTATGTATGCTTGATATGCAAAGGGCATTCAGCCAAAACTACAAACCATTTGTTAAAAATAACACACCTAATAATATCAAAAAGTTTTTTTATTATTTTTATTTAGGATGTGATGTAAAGCAGCAATTTGGAAACAGGATTTACAAACAGCAGAAGTCTAGCTCCCAAAGCAGCACTCCTGATGGTCAAACTCAAACTCATAAATTCTGACTGAATTAGTAACACCTCGTGTTAGGTTTTTAGAAAGGTCTGCATTGCTTAGCAGACATCCAGCTGTATGAACAGGCAGGATGTTAAAGTGCAGTGCATGCTTTGTTATTCTCCCCAGTCCAGAGCGTCTGGTAAGCAGATACATCATGTAAAAAATCTGGGGGGAGAGCCAAAGCCCTCAGACAAACAAATACATCACATAGGTTCCCAGGCTGCACATAACCAGGAGGGCCATAACTGTGATGAAATTCCTGACCTATAGGAAGAACTTATGAATTGTACTTTCATTATTTATAATATAAATAAAATTGTACATTATATTACTCAGAAAAAAAAATATATAATATATATATATATATATATATATATATATATACACACACACACAAAATATTTACACATATATACAGTATATTTATATAATGCAGTCTAGTTGATAAGGAGCTGACTGTATATATTTGCCACCAATCCAGACAGCGAGGTAAAATCAGCATGCATACTTTAGTCATATTGGACGGGGTTCTGTGCTGTGATTGGAGGAGAGATGAAGGAGGCGTCTCACTCACCAGTACATCGACGTACAGCACCCAGCAGTGTTCTCCCGGGCTAATGCAGAGTGTCCGTAGATCAATGCTGTTCCTGTTGTTGAACACTTTGTACAGAGTGTTGCTCAGTTCAGTCCCCAGCTCCTCCCCACCACGGCCCTCAAACTCTGGAGTAGCGTTTGCAGAGCTGATGGGAAGATGCAATGGAATGCCTTATAATACCTGCTGCAGTGCCTCCTGCTGGGAGTAACCAGCACAAGCACACAATAGCAAATGTCCCCAAGATGGTTGTGCTACCATATATACTTGATATTTTCAAGAGAAATGTGCAATGGCATGCAACTATTCTTTTTTTTTTGGCTCTGTACTCGAGCGCATTGAATTTGAAATAAAACAATGAAATATGAGGTTGCAATGAAGTGCAAACTGTCTGCTTTAATTTCAGGGTATTAGCATCCATATTGGCTAGTCTGTGTTGGAATTATACCCCCTTTTTATACAAAAGTTCCCCGTTTTAGGGGAGCAAAAGTAATTGGACAAATCAATATAATCTGAAATAAAGTGGTCATATTTAGTAGGCTACTTTTTTTTTTGCAAATCCTTTTTGCATTTGATGACTGCCTGAAGTCTACAACCCACAAATATCACCATATGCTGGGTATCTTACTCAGAACTTATCCACACAACTTTAATGACAGACTTTCCGCAACAGAACCATGCAATTTTTAGATCTGGAGAGGCTAGATCCTAATTCACAACTGATAACATGGAGTAGATTACACCGGTAGTCCTGTTAACTTTCCAAAGGCAAAAACCAGATAATAAATAAATAAATCATGGCATGTTATAGACAGGGCTCCATGAAACATGATTGCCATCTAGTGCAGACTTGGGGAAACTGCTTTCACTCTTTCCTGACATAGTACTAGCAATACTGCATTATTTATGCAGCACTTCTTTGCACACTTGAGACAATCAACAAATTAATCCAAGAAAAGCAAGACTGTTCATTCTCTGACCCATGATGTGACATGGTCATTTATGGACAAAAAGAAAGAACATTTTTATGGCTGATTCAGAAGTTAATGGGACACCATAAGTCAACACACTTAAAGATATTGTATGAATAACTGACTTTTAAAATATCAAGCTTTAATCAGGAATAATACCATAGTAACCACAAAGTGACTTCATATCATTCATTTAAAGATATTACAGGAGTTAGGACTTACCAATCAACAAAAAACTCCAGATAACCTTCATCTGGCACCATTGGCCTGGGCTTTCTGATTTCTGCCTTTATCCCCACAAGGATAGCTGTGTGCCCCTTGATAAACACAAATCAGTAAATTCAACAAAACCCTGCAGAAGCTGTTGTAACGCAACAGGGCAGAAACAAGATACAAATTGCTGTAATTCTGAAGCAGAGCACATCACCAATACTCCCAGCATAAACAGAAAGCATCAGACTTGCCAGTGTGACTTTTGCAGACCCGTCTGTATTTGACACCACGTCGGTTTCGATCTCCATGTGTCTGTAGTCCTCACATCCCCTTCCATCAACCCGTAGATCATCCTTATATAAAGACAAGTCGAAAAGTCAAACTTCCAACATCGCTGAGCTATGGCGTTAGAACAGGGGTGCACAATACCAGTCCTGGAGGGGCCGGTGTCTATTCAGGTTTTTGCTTCCACCAATTACCCTGGTTAAATGAGCCAACTGCCTGTATACACCCAACACTGACTCACTCGTAGATTAGATCAGAGTAAAACGTTTCATAGAGGGACATTCATTCATTCGACTGTCATTCATGTGCCTATCACGAAATGTAACAAAAGTCTAACGTTATGTAAATGTTTGAGCTAATTAAGTAATTAAGGCCAGAAGATGGCATGAAAACCAGGAATAGATACCGCCCCCGTTGCCCACCTCTGCGTTAAACTATCAGAGGGCATGGATCGATCAGGAACGCTTCATAACCAACTCAATATTGAACTGGAATAACCGAAAATAGTACACGAAATACAAGCATACTTGGTAAATGATATATAATTATAATGTAATATATCTATATTACTAAACTCACCCGAACTCCGTGCATTATATACACCTTCTCTGCTTCACTCACTTGTACAGTAGCCATGTTTCATATACACAGTCGCACATGCAATGGAGGGCTTCAGCGGACTTGTTACGTCATCGAACAGCGACGCAGTTGCGGTGACCAACTGTGATTGTTGTGCAATGCGGTACCCATACTTATTTTTTATTTTTATTAAATACAATTAAAATAATTGTACTTGTCGCAGTGGTAACTAGCTAATTGGCTTAGATTAGTGTTTTATAACGATTCATTATCGCCACTGCCAATTATTTGAGCAGCTTTAAAAAACTTACAATAACTGGATAGTCACCAGGTTGTCACATTATTCTAGTTAACTACTGAAGTCCAGTTTACGTTTGTATTATATATTTCACGGTACTACCAAACAGCTGCAAAAACGTGCAGCGTGTTTGACATCACAATGCAGGAAGTCTTCGGAATAGTGTTTGCTGCTCGTTGTAGACTTCCTGGTTCTCCTTGTTTTTTGGTTGGGCGGACCTTTCCAAATTGTTAGGGCAGGAGGGCGAGGAACAGAAGCACAAGGAAGCGCACGAGTTCGCCATTATAGCGAACTACTGTTCCTGAAGACGTACTTACTTTGTATGACCCCAATGAACAGACTAAAGTGAATGGAGTGATAAATAACCGATGAGGCACCATTTATGCTAACTGAAGAGCCGCGCGAATGGTGAATTTGGGAAACGAAGTGGTGGTCGTGGATAGACAAGCTATCGGGAAATTCTTTGCGTGTGTAGGCGTCCAGGGGAAGAGGTGAGCAGTATCACTAAGCCTTTTTCTGATTGTAATACACATTACTAGCTAACTGTAAAGTTGTCTAACCAGCTTGCTAGCCTGTTCGTTTATAGCTAGCTATCGTAAATTAACTGAACCAGTGTGGTATCCCTGAGTGTTGACAACGTTAAGATTAGCTAGCCTAATTAAGTAGGCTAATTTGTGGAGGAAGCCTTAAACACTAAAATGAATCGTTTTTCTAACTAACGGCCGTACGACTGTCCAGTTGTTTATTTCTTCCTTGTGGCTAGCGAGCCAGTTGCTGGATGTCACCAGCGAGTTACACACTCCCTGTCAATTTAGATCAGCGCTAATTTCAATAGGTCTAGCTAATTTCCGCAATGGGCATCGATCGCATCTCGTTATGATGTTGCAACGCCGGATAATAAGTAAAATGCATTCTGAATGAGAACTCACATTATCTCTATAAGCCTTCACACACCGATAAGTTATCCAAAATAATTGGACAATGATACATACAATGACTAAACAAAACAAATTACTTCGTTTTCTTCGTGCCATAGCCTACATTTCGTTTGTTAGCTAGACGTTGTCGATGAGTTTGCATTGTTGTTAGACCACAGTAATCCAATTCCTCGGTGGGGTATTGTCTCTCATTATTTCAGGGAAAGATCGGGTGAATGATTGCAGTTAGTCAAGCCCAAGAGAAGAAACTACCGGTTACGCTGGCCTACTGTTGTGGGAAGTCTAATGTGGAAGTTTATCCCGTGAACTTGAGCGTTGTTTGTTCGAATCTTGTGAGACACTGCAGTTGTCCTCATTATGTGCTGCAACGTGTGGCCTTTCCTCTTTCGTAACAGATGGCTGATGTGTAAAGAGTATGATAGCTTCGTCCTCATTCAAACATGGTTTTTCTTAGTGTGAGGCTTGTAGGGAGTGAACTGTGCTGCAGGCACATATCATGACCTAAGGGTTACAGAAGACAGTGAAGCAGACTTGTTCACTAATCAGGTTTACCATGTGTAGCTCTCAGTGTGTGCAATTCATTATGGAAAATCTATGTTGCAGTCGCAACCAAAAGTTGAAGAACTTGACAAGCTGTTGTTACACAATCTTCAACCTCGTTGGTTCTAGAATTGTGTAAAGTAGGACCGGTCATAGCCTTCCCTCATGGTGGGGTGACCCGGTTTGTAGTTCACCCCACCATGGTAATCCAAACACTCAAGTTTGTAAGCATTGTCAATTACTTTATTGAATTTGTCAAAAATATTGTCCAAACTCATCAAGTAAATGGACCGTGCATAATCTGAAAATATTGTTAGCAGGTGGGTCCATACACAATTTGGTGTCAAGTGTAGAACAACAGTAGATTGTATGGTTTTACTAAAATGTAAAGTATATTCACTTGAGTGTGGATATAGCCACTGGGCAGTGCAGAAGATTAGTTGTATTGATACACTACATGGCCAAAAGTATGTGTACACCTGAACATCAAACCCATATGTGCTTGTTGAACATCTCATTCCAAAACCATGGGCATTACTATGAAGCTGCTCCCCCCTTTGTTATTATAACAGCCTCCACTCTCCTGGGAAGGCTTTCCACTAGATTTTGGAACATGGCTGCGGGTATTTGCTTTCATTCAGACACAAGCATTACTGTGGTTGGGCATAAGGCCTGGCTCGCAGTCAGCGTTTCAATTCAAGGTGTTTGATGGGGTTGAGGTCTAGTTCTTTCACACCAAACTCGGCAAACCTTTTCTTTGTTGACCTTGCTTTGTGCACTAGGGCATTATCATGCTGAAACAGGAAAGGGCCTTCCCCAAACTGTTTCCACAACGTTGGAAGTACACAATTCTCCAGAATGTTATTGCATGCTGTAGCATTAAGATTTCCCTTCACTGGAACTAAGGGGCCTATCCCAAACCATGAAAAACAGCCCCAGACCATTATTCCTCCTCCACAAAACTTTACAGTTGGCACTATACATTTGGACAGGTAGCGTTCTGCTGGCATTTGCCAAACCCATATTCTTCAGACTGCCAAATAGTGAAGCGTGATTCATTACTCCACCCAACACTTACCAGCACCTTACAGTTGACCAGGACAGCTCTAGCTGGGCAGAAATTTGATGAACTAAATTGTTGTAATGGTGGCATCCTATGACAGTGCCACGTTGAAAGTCACTGAGCTCTTCAGTATTACAAATTCTACTGCCAGTGTTTGTCTTGGGAGATTGCATTGCTTTATGCTTGATTTCATTCACCTGTTAGCAATGGGTGTGGCTGAAGTAGCTGAACCCACTGATAAGGGTGTGCACATTATGTTTTAATGGTTGCAAAATAGGTTTCAAACATTCACCTTCTTAGGCTTTTTTTAAACTACAATTGGAAAAATAGCTTGTAGCTACATTATTCCAATGCTACCAGTCAGTTGAAACAATAGCCTGGGGCTTGGAAGTTCACTTCTGAACATATTGACCTCAGTTTAAGAGCTTTGTTGCCAAGTGATTAGCTTATTCATTATAATGGTATGCATTATACTATGTTGCTTACAATTGGACTGATCAATAGCTACATTAAAAAGCCATGAATATGAAACACTAAAGCCTTGCATATAGCTTAACACTGGAGCACATGATGGACTTTACCAGAGATACCTGATATAGCACTCTAGTTGTAGTTGCTTGAGATCCACACAAAAGGGAGTGCTGTTTAGTTATGCATCTTTGCAACATAATGATTTTTTCCATGACATATATGCTTTTGTACTTCCTCTAAGGCTAGTTGTACCTAAATTACCATAAAGATATTTGTGCATGGATTTATTTTCAGGATATGTGTTAGATGTATGCATTGCTTCGCGTATAAGAATGAATCTACATGAAAGTGGAAAGTATAGTCAAGGTAAAGCTTTCATTTAGTTCTCTTAACGGGTGTTCCAAACCATCTCTTCTCTGTCTGTGTGAGACCTGTGGCTCTACTCGGGTGAACTACCTGTGAGACGAATAGCCTGTGAATGAGCACGCGCAGCGTTCTTCGTGTCCCTCTCTAACCCCGGGGTTAGCAGGACAGCGCGAGGCCTGGCATCTCCCGCGGACCTGTCAGCGCCAGCCGTCACTAATCTCTGGCTAGGGCCTCGTGAAGGTACTAGGTGGCGCTGGAGCACTCGCTCGGTCTCATACGCTCACCACACCTCGCAGCAGGGAGCCCTGATCCGCACGCCAGGCTCTTACCGCCGTCGGGCGCTAACGGGGCTGTTGAGCCGCGGCTGGGAGATCCTGGCGGATCGTACGTTTCTGCTCACAGCTGCGCTCTGGGGGGGCGCCTGGCTGGCATCGTGCTGCTGAAGAGCTGAATTTTACGATATGGAAAACTTGGAAATCGTTTTTGAAGATGAGATTGGTAAGAATATAGTGCATGAATGGGGTGTGAATGAAGAAAGGATTTAAGGTTTATGTAAGTACGCAGGTACCATGAGAAACAGTAGGCGATAAGTTAAGGGTGTAAGGTAGAGACCGTGTAATTCATATTTTATGATGTAGCCTAACCATTGTTCCTTCCGTTAGTACAGAGCTACAGAAAGGAAAACTGGAGTATCTTTTTTGGTGGTAAATTTACATACGAGTGGTCCTGGGCAGGGTTTTTCTGCTTGTCTCTGTTCATGGCAACCAGCATATTGGGTTTTCACTGCCTGTTGGGAAAATGAGCTAGGCCCCTTCATAGATTAAAAATAATAGGTAATTGTCAGTCAGGCCTTTTTTATGGTAGTGAAGTGTACGCGTGTAACCAGAATGGGGAAGTGTGTGGAAAAAGTGGTGAGAATGACTGGCATTTTTTTTTTTTTTTTTTGCTAGGTCTTATCATGTGTGTCTTGTGGGGTAAGCAGTCACTGGCTCGATTGTATCTGTGGTGTGCACTCAGGTGCTGTAGTGCTGTAGCTAGCCCAGGAGTTAATGTTGACCCATTTAAACTTGCATCAGAACTCGACAGCGACAGCGCTGAAGGTCAGTGCATTGTGTGAGGTTACTATTTTTAAGGGCTGGCCGAAGCTGTGAATGTTCCGAGGCCTCGTTGGCTAACCTACGTACTTTACATAATTTAAGAAAGTCTGATTCCTCAGCTGTCCCTTTCCCCCTCATGGAGCCCTCTCTGCCTCTGTCCCATGGCTTCTATGAATCTTGGGAAAACCCTGAAAGAGGCTGGTGAAGCTACAGTGAACAAATGCTTTCTTGATAAATAGTTGCACAAAAAACACAAGGTGGCCACTGTCCCTACCTCCCCAGTCAGTGAGCTCACTTCCTCTTCTCCTCCCTCTTCCCAGCATGCCGATGGAGAGCCTTTAGTAGGATGGGGAGCCCAGCGCACCGCTGCAGGGACATTGAGAGGCAGGCGGGCTACCTGCAGCCCGAGCACTGTGCCCCTCCCCCGCCCCGCACCGCTGACGCCCGCGACATGTGGTTCATCCGTGACGCCTGCGGCATCGTGTGCGGGGTCATCACCTGGATGCTGGTCTTCTACGCCGAGTTTGTGGTGGTCTTCGTCATGCTGCTGCCCTCCAAGAGCCTGGTCTACAGCCTGGTCAACGGGACGCTCTTCAACGGCCTGGCCTTCCTCGCCCTGGCCTCCCACTTCAGGGCCATGTGCACCGACCCCGTGAGTCTGCCGGCCAGGCTGGCTGCTTTAACCGTTCAGCCAGAGGTTCAGTCACATGCCCTCTGCTACGAGCTGCCCACTAGAATTTATCTAATTTATCATTGGCTGAAAGGAGTGAAGCCTCGGTGGGGTCGGTGGTAAATCGAGGGGCCGTACGTGTGGAAATGGTCCTGCAGGCCTGTGTCAACAGCTTGTGAAAAATCACAATTTTTTTGCAGGGTGCAGTGCCAAAAGGAAACGCAACGAAGGAGTTCATTGAAAGCCTGCAGTTGAAGCCAGGTCAGGTGGTCTATAAGTGTCCCAAGTGCTGCAGCATCAAGCCTGACCGGGCGCATCACTGCAGGTACGGCCAGCCAGCCAGCAGGGGGAGTCATGCTCACTGCAGCGAATCTGTAGCACCACGCTTTGGGTCAGGATACCTGGCTGTAATTAAGGAGTTCCTCAGGGTTACATTGGAGTTACATTAGAACTTTCGCCTTCTGATTTGGTTTCAAATTCCTCAGATGGGGCTGTTTGGTGTGGTTGGGGGTTCATTCCCTTCAGATGCTGAAACATTGAATGTCTCTGCTACAGTTTGGGCTGAATATTGCTGTAGTGAGAGAATAGATAAATGGCGCAGGGTGGGGCAGATGACAGTTATTTATAGTTGTAGTCGCAGCTCCCTGTGGAAGCCCGTGGGAGTCGTATTTGATGGATGTGCTGTTGATTTACAAGCTGTTACGCATCGCAGCTCTCCTCCAAGTAAAGGTGTCGTATTGCTGAGCCTGAATTGTCGCTGGCAGTATTTAAGCTCCACGGTGAGCAGTTTGCAGCATTTCTTAGTGGGCCTCACCACCAGGGACCCTGTATGGGAAGACTGATGTACTCAAATACATAGGCTGTAGGGCAAAAGGTCAGAACTCAGAGTCTGGAGACACATTGTCCAATAGAATTGATTTATAACCTGTTAATGCAGTTAGTGATGTACTGTCCTTGAAAATGAGGAGTACCACCATATTAAAGTTGTAAAATCACAGGATTCTTTTTACAGTAGGCTCTTTTTGGATTTTGACCTCTGTCCTCCACTATTATAGTGTCAGAATGAAGTTGATTAAAAATTTATGACAAAAATAGTTAATAGTTATGTTTTTTCCAGGATAACCTTCAGAATATTTGCATACCAAGAAACCAGGTGGGTTTTCTGTGCTGTTCCTGTGACATGGCCAGTAGTGGGTGTGTATGTTCCTCCTCTGCAGCGTCTGCAAACGCTGCATCCGCAAGATGGACCACCACTGCCCCTGGGTCAACAACTGTGTAGGAGAGAACAACCAGAAGTACTTTGTGCTATTCACAGTGAGTGACTGAGTCTCAGATATCAGGAAAATTCACTTGTGCACAAAAAGAGAGGATAATTTCTCACAGGTTATCAGAGTGCACTACGCAAATGCCTACTCTCCCTTTATCACATAAATACACTATCACATTATTTCCATACACACATACTCAGCAGCATACATACAGTATCACCCACCTTAACTCCTGGTCGGAGTAACTGAGAGCTGGAATTGGGCTGTAACTGTCTACATTTGTGTGTTGCTGTATTGAGATTAATAAAACGCAGACATAAACAGATCCCTTATGAGAGGTCCCTGATTGGCCCTTTAGATTTCTCACCTTGGCTGCATGCGGCAGCATCCGCGTTCAGCTCTAAATTAAAGAGAGGGCTTCTCCCTGCGGCTGTGTGCCTGTCCTCTGTCCTGCAGCTTCATTAAAGATGGCCTCGCTCTTTTCCAGATGTACATCGCGCTGATATCACTGCACTCACTGATGATGGTGGTCTTCCACTTCCTCTTCTGCCTGGAAGAAGACTGGACGAGTAAGTGTGGGAAAGGGCCGGTGCTGCAGTGACCCTGGTCCAGTCCCCTAGTGTGTGTGTGAATCGGCCCGCGGACTGGCTCCAGCACTGCACTGCACTGCACGCTTCACAAATGAGCCTGCAAACAGGTTAAACTGTGATGGGCCTTTAGACCTAGCGGCTGACTCTGGCGCTTCCGGTAGTTTCTCAACAGTGGCACTGTTTCGTATCCATTTCGTCATTCGCGGGATTGGGAAGGAAGCTATCCAGATTCAGATTTTATTTACTCAAACTGGGTCAGAACCTAGCCTGAGGAGAGCCGTGATTGGCAGTTGTCATTTCTGTCATTGTGACTCAGAAGATCCGATGTCCCTGTGAGCAGAGCAGCTCCGCTGCTGTGTACGTTCTGGATAATTCCGCAGGGGTCACGACCCCACCTGGGGCTTGGCCTGACAGGGACGCTGTCATGCTGTTTAAAATAGAATGAAACTTTCTCTCTTCCTCCTTTTTCCCCCAGTTTGCAATGCTTAATTGTTTATTTAGCATCGCTCTTTGCTGTGACCTTCGCTATCCGAAGCACCTCCTCCGAAGTGAAGCTGCCACTGCTTCTCATCACAGTTCACAAGTCGAGCTCACAGACTTGCGGGTGCCTGATTGACCAGTGGGGGGCGTAGTGAGCCTTGAGCTGCTGTAATCCCGGCCAGCTGAGACCCTCCGATCCCTGGCAGCCGGCTGCGTGTTGACCTGCGTGGCTAGCCACAGTCAGCACTGACAGGGTCTCGAGCGGAACATGCGTATGTAAATGTGTCCCACCAAACACCCGCATAGAGGCCACGTTTTTTTCCCCCCATTCCCTGATGCTGGAGTTGGAAGGGGCATCTGACTGCAACAGTTCACTCTTCATCTATTATCAGACTGCATGTGTCTGCTGCTTTTAAGTGTGTGGAGGAATGTGTGACCCTGTTTACACTTGGTTTTAAAATGCGATTCGGTGATCCGAACGCTAGTGGGCAGCCGAGACACATCGTCGTTCGCACCTGTGTCTATCGTGCGTCTCCAAGGTGTTCAGCTGACCACTTGTGTTCAGATTTCGTGACTGCCTACGTCACTTCTGGTAGGAGGTCGCCAGACAAGCGCCAGATTTGTTTTGCACGGGCAAGCTAAGGAAACAAAAATGTTTCAAGAACTAATATACATGTACAGGCTATTCCAACTGTTGAGATTGGCAGGACAAAGTCATTTGCGACTTGCAAAACAACCACCACGTCCTGCATTGATGACGTATTTTCCTGTTACGTCCTTGTCGGGGACGCATCAGGACTCATTAGCGTTTACACTACAAAAGATATGTGGTCAAATGCGTCCCAGACCACCTCGGCAAGTGGTTTGAGTGATCGGATCACAATGCGTCTTGGTGGTCGTTTACACTTGTATTTAACGCTGTCCACTTGTGATCCAATCGCCCAAGACGCATTTTAAAAGCAAGTGTAAACAGGGTCTATGTGAGCGGGTATGTTTTTACTGCCAGTATTGTTCTTAATTGTTTTGGTGCTCATTAATGATAACCAAGCTTGTGTGCATAATGTAGTTTCTGTGGCTGACGTTGTTCTGAAAAACCGCTCCCCTCAGTCTCCTTAAGGATTAATGTCAGCTGTTGTGCTGCATGTAATTGCCACAGTTTATCAGTATCAAGTTCTTCTGTTCTGAAAATGAGTCTGGTGATAAAGAAAGTAATAAACCTGTCCTGGGTTAGTCTGGGGAGTGTCAGAGGGAGCAGTCAGCATTCCTCTCCTCCTCGCTTGTGATTGGCTGCTGTGAGGGCCAGGGTGGAACATGCTTAGAGTCCAACCCTGTTCCTGGAGATCTACCATCCTGTATGTTTTCGGTCCTACCCTAACAAAGCACACCTCATTCAACAGAGATCAAGATTTTTTTGTGCAGCTAATTAGTAGACTCAGATGTGCCAAATTAGGGTTGAATTGAAAACCTACAGCATGGCAGATCTCCAGGAACAGGGTTCGTTTCCACTGAAGTATTACTCGGTCTAGGGTTATTGCCAGAAACCTGTCAAGCTTATCTAATGCTGATTGGTCAGTTTAGGTGCAGCTGGTAGCTGTTGCCATTTGTGGCCCCTTTAAAAAAGGGGTTCTTTTGATAATGACAACCTCCAATTCCATGGACAGGTTTCAAGCAATGACCCGAACAGAGCTGTACTTCCCAAAGGCAGAATAGTGGTGGGTATGGCCAGCTGTGCATGGTGGTTACCCCCCTTCCACAGTGTAAACATCTGTGTGTCTCCCCCCCAACCCCCCCTCCACCCCTCCCCAGAGTGCAGCTCCTTCTCGCCTCCAGCGACTGTCATCCTGCTCATCCTGTTGTCTTTTGAGGGACTCCTCTTCCTCATTTTCACTTCTGTGATGTTCGGGACCCAAGTCCATTCCATCTGTACTGATGAAACGGTAAGTGACCAGTCTCCGCCTCCCATCGCTGACATAACCCACTCCGCACCACCAAAACCTTAACCCCTGACCTCGTACAGCCTTATCCAGTTTGTTCAGTGGAACTGACTGCGATATCTGGGGACTTGGAGAAACGTGACAGGGAACAGAATCTTGGTACATGTTCAAGCTGTGATGGCAAAATATTCAGATTTTTAAAATATAGTCAAATGCCACAAAATGTGACCCAAATGTAGAGGTTTGGTTCATACATTGCTTATTGAATTACTCTTTGCACCCCCCCAATACTGGAGAATGCCAGCCCTTGATTCCTGTTTCTTTTTTAGTGCTATTGATGTGCTTTTGGCTCTGAACTGAGGTTGTGTGAAACCCAGTAATGCGTTTTCAATGGGGTGGGAAGTAATGAGACCTTGTGGTCACACTTTGTGGTCTCTAATGTGGCAGCTGGAGATGTGGACCAATGGGAGAATAGTGATGGAGGCTATGTCATCATGACATCTCCCTGTGGTAACACTAGCGCTAACTCTAGGGATTTTGGGTGAAATATACTACTAAGAAATGGCTTCTTAAATGGCTTGTATAATGTCTGTTATATGAAATTGGTTTAGCCTTTTGTACTGTAGCTTAATGTGCTCTTGGGATATTTACATTTTACAGAGGTGGATTGCTTCCAGTAATGATATGGGAATGGTTTATACGCATTGTTACATTACAGTAATATACTATATACAGTTGTATGCAGTAATATACAATGGTATTCAAGATATTGATTAGGCTTGCCGTTTGAATATTATAAACGAGAGATAAAATCATTAGTGTTCAATCTGCTGGGTGACTGCTTTTCGCACGTTTTAAATTCTTGCACTGTGCTTGTGGTTGTAACCTTGTGCATCCTCTATATCAAATGCTTACTGCTTTGTCCTGATTTTAACCACTTTTCCTGGAGCTGCTTGCCTAATATATTCTTGGACCACTGTGTTGGCTCCAAAGTAGCTGTGTCTGCACTTGTGTTAGTTGAAATTCCTGTCTTATAGTTTTTCAGTGCAAAAGTGAGTTTTTTTATGTCCTTGCAATACTAATACTAAAAGCCACAAAAAAATAAAAAAGGTAGCCAAAGGGTTGTTACATTACAGTAATATACAATATAGCCTTTTTTCCAAAATGGCATTTCTTAATATAATTGTGCTGCCATGGTAACACGTGGCCTGCACTTGTGGGCCAGGCACTCCTCATGTTAAGAATGAATTTTAGGACCACACTTCCGGCATTGCTTGTGTCGAAAGTGCTGCATTGGTAACAGCAGTAGATTTCGCTTGCATTCACCTCTGCCCGGAATGCAAACTAGTCAGGCGTTCTTCATGGTAGGAAGAAATTTTACGAGCATAGCAAAAACAAGAAAAAAACTCCAGATGCGGGAATGACCAACCAAGCATTCAATGTTTTTCTCCAATTTTCATAATGTGCTAATATTTTGTAAAGGTCAGAGGATGTTCTCATTAATGCACAAGGTGCGGGAAACAAAGTAATGCCAGGTGTGTCCCTGTTTTTTCTTCCAATTGCAATGGTTATGACCCAACAACTGTCTGGCACTTTAATTTAATCTAATATAAATTAATTTGATCCAATATTTGTTTTTACTGAAGGTTCAAAAAAAAAAAAAAAAAGAAAAGTTGTTTGTCACAAGTTTGTAACATTGTTAAACATTCTCTGTGTGCAATTGTATGGCAGAGGTTACACAGCTTATTTTTATGCAATAAATGCAGCGTATCAGGTTATCCTCTCTTTGTGATCATTGTAAGTCTTGAATATGCAAAGCAAACGGAAATTTTAAAGCAAACACAAATTGCAGACTGTCTGCTGCGCCATCTGACTTCACCAGTGGCACCCTGTGTGCCATGTCTGTTTAGAGTTTTTCAGTGCGTACCAGCAGGCCTGAAAAAAAATTATAGTTAAGTTGGATGAAATGTCGTTAAAAACTAAATATTTATCTTTGTTGCTTTACTTTATAGTTGCGTAATTAAAATTGTGTTTATTAGAATGACAAGTTTTTAAATAGTTGATCATGAAACTTAAGGAAGCATAACCACCAAACAATCGGTATCAGTATCAACATCACCTGATTGTTTCCCTAAATAATCGGTATCGGTCAGAAATTTTTACGTCGGTGCATCACTGTTTGCACGTCATGTTTTTAACTGTCTTTAGTCATGTGGTTAACTGCTATTCAGTCTACATGTGGTACCGGACAGATGTGATGTTTCCACTACGAAATGCTGGTCTTGATGTTGATGACCATGCCCGCGAGAAAGAGCCGAACATCATGGCCAAAGATGCACATCATTTATTCGTAAAGCGCGATCTTAAACCAGTGGCACTTAAAACGGTTTCAAACGGATCACAGAAGACGCTATTGGATGTTTAGAGATATTTGAGACATTGGAGTAGGCAAGTTGAAGATGCTCTGTAATCCTGTAGGTGTTATTCTTACATGCTGAAGTCTTGGTTGTTTCTTATTTTCAGGGGATAGAGCAGTTGAAAAAGGAAGAGCGAAGATGGGCTAAAAAAACTAAGTGGATGAATATGAAGGTAGTGTTCGGGCACCCCTTCTCTATAGCGTGGCTCAGCCCCTTCTCCGTGCCCGACCACGGGAAGGCCGACCCCTACCAATACATTGTCTGAGATGTGAGGCCGTCGGCGAGGCCCCTCCCTCCTCCATTGGGCGCAGACTGATGATGCGTACTGGCAGCGCCCGCCTCACTGACTTTGACGAGCGAAACTACAACCCATTTTTCTGATGCTGCTTCTTTCTGTTTGTTTTGAACATTTTAAAATCCATTTTAGTTTCTTTTTGTTACATGTAATCGGTAACGGAGGAAAAAGAAGCGATTGTGCTGAATCTGCCTGTTTAGTATCTTTTTTTTGTTGCTTTTCTTTGCCTGAGGCTGTTAACTGTAATTGGTGTTTTCCTTCTGTTCACATCAGTGCCCCCCAAACAGTTCATTCTTAAAAAGTGCTTAATCTCCGATATAAATGAAACAAACACAAATACTCCCCACAGTACTACTACAAAGGGGATTTCCGTTTGGCTAAGAAGGGAAACATAGATCTTAGATCAGCTGAAGTAGAGGACCCAGAATGGTTCCTGTACGTGAGTATTTCCAGTCAGGAGAACGATGCATGTGTGGAACTTCAGTTTGCTCTCTGCTTTCTAAAACAGTGATGCACTTTACATGAGATGGGGAAAAATCCTGCTGTTCTTTAGGAGCATGGCTTTTCAACCAACACTACTGTGATTGCATGAGGATGTTTTCTGAAAGAGGTTGGCTGAAAACTCCCAACAAGCATCTAACTTTTAATCTCTGGACCAATGAGAACTCTCGCTACATAGACCTGCTGTCTTTGTGACCTGGCTGAGGTGTCTGTGGGTGGGGTGTGGTTGCCTTCATAGCTGGTGGTGTAGGCTGTGTAGCTTGTAGAGATTCCTAAATGGGGGTAAATAGTGGTGCTTGGAGGAGTGATGATGCCTGAGAACTGTACTAATAGCCTTACAATGATCTGTAGAACACAGGTTATATGAAATACTTTAAGAAGGAACTTGTAGGGTCATGTTGGCATAAAGGGTAGTACTATCTGTAATCTCTAGTGTTACTGTAAAGGATAGTGCTGTCTAAAACCTATTGGGCAGTGCTAGTTTTTGTTCCAACCAGTTACCATAGTTTTGGTTTTGTGGCAGCTCTATGAACTGTTTGTTCACTCCTGTACTTGAGCTCAGTAAAATCTTTCGGATAAGCTTGCAGTCTGCGGCTGTAGCTGGTGCTTATACAGATGTCTAATTGAGATTTGATTGAGCTAATTAAATAATTAAGAGCAGAAGTTGGCACAGAATGCTGAAATTGCCCTTGTTGTGCACACCTGCTGTAGGGACAGTGCTGTCTGGAACCTGAAGGTATCCGTCTTGGTATGGTGCATAGTACAATCTGCTTACTGCTCCTTGTTGATGTGAAGACCAGTTAACTGCTTCTGGGTCTTTTTCTGGGCTGAATATGCTTTCATGTAGGTAATGCGAATATGCAATTTTTCCATCTGGGAATGGTCTAAGCAAATTTGTTAGCTGTGTTAAATCACCCGCAAAATGAACACTAAGATGTTGTCAGCTGTTTGTGCTGGTGAAGGAACTGTGCTTGTGTCATCAAGGCTGCAGGTTTTATTCCCAGATTCAGATTTGTTCAATTCTCCCAAGCTTGCCCTGTATTTACCCTTTATGCTTTAGCAGGGCGATCAGATGTAGCCTGTAGGTAAGCTACATGCGGACTGCAAGCTGAGTTGTCCTGTGCATCTGCTATACAGTTTTTGCCATGGTTCTGCCTCAAAACAGTCATGCAGACACAAACATGTTACATCATCCTAAAGCTGATGGATCCTGCACTTTATTTGAACTGGGAAGTATAGGTGAGTTGCTAATGGGAGGCTTGGACCTTTTCTTGTAGTCTTTTAAATAAGGACTCTGAAGCTTTGGAAGCCATGTTGGGAAAGGGCATCTTCACCTTGGGTGTCCATCTGTAGCCAGCGGATGCTAAATCCAGTCAAGTTACTGTAAAGTGAAAGTGGATTGGTTCATATATCATAGTTAACCTCACACTGATGTTCAGTGCAGAGTCCAAAAAAATAACTCTTCAGTTCAGTCAGCTATCTGTCTACCATCACAGTGTCTTCACACTTTTAGTTTTAGTTAAACTTTGGTGACAATATAATGGACACCCCTTTCCTCCTGGTGTTCATAAGCCTTATTTCTGATAGGAGGGGGACCTTGGGAAACCGTGAACAGAAGGAAAAGTTATCATGACTTCCTCAAGACTGGTTGCCAAATTGTTACTGTTTTTAAAAGGGAGGATTAAAAATGAGATTATTCCGATGTCTCTGCAGGTTGACTGGAATGACCGTTGGTGAAATATTCCAGACGACCACCGTTATAGATGTTTAAAGTGTTGGATTGCCTTTTTTTACTGCATGTACGATAGACTATCATGTAAGCACTTGTTAATGAAATGGATGAGTCATGTTCCTTCACACTGATATTCAAGCAGGTTGGTGGCTGGGGTTTCGGTAAGCTGTGATGTAACGATGAGGAACGGTTGCTTTTCAAAGTGCAATTGGGCCACAGCTGTGACCGTTTGTTTTACGGAGGCTTCATCAGACCGCCTCACCTATTTCACGGTGTAACAGATGTATCAGCTGTTAGAATTGAACACCACCTGCAGGTGCATCTCATTCACTCCCACCCCCCTCTCTCTCTCTTTGTGTCTTAACCTCGCAATCACCACAGACTTCATTATGCTGTGGCTTTATTCGTATTAATGCTATTAAATCTCTGCTTATGCTCAGACTGCTGGGCCTCAGCCCTCCACAGTAATACTGGAAGAGCTTTCTGGACTCACTTCTCTCCTATCTGAAGAGGGGAGAAAATGGCTTTTTTGCCCACCAGTCCTCTTTATTCCCTCTCTTCTGCCCTGCTATCTGTAAATAAAGTATTCATAAGGAACTTATTTCAAATGTTTGTCCAAACCTTTGTTATTTTGGCTACTTTCACTTTGAAAGTAAATGCAATAAAAAATCTTTTTTCCTATAAAGTTCTTTTCTGTCCCTTCACAGTCTCTTCTTACCTTCTGCTGATGTTATTAATATCATTTTTAATGAAAAAAGGGGTTATAAAATCTGAAGGACAAAATAACACACATGATTTGTGTTCCTAACAATGGCTTCAATTGAACTACACCCGTAACCTCCGATATTCTTGCTCAGAAGTACCTTTCAAGTACTTTCAAGGTAACAAGCATGCTCTTAGTTTTTTAAATGGGTGCATACTAAAACCGCTTACTCTTATTATTCAAATAACAAAATCAAGTGTGTCATTGTAGCACCACAGTTACCTTTTTTAAATTAAAGTCAATGCTCTCATTCATGCTCCTGACTCATCTAAATACTTTTAGCCATTTTTGCACTGGGCCTGCTGGCTTGCAGCGGTTTGTGGCTGCTTGACCTAATTACAGATAAAAGTCCTCCTTCACATATTGTTTAATTATGTCGTCCCGATGTCTGAGTGGGAAAGCATTCTCGGTCGCTGGTGGTTAATGGACTAATGCACGCTGTTCCTAAAACCACTCTTGGGCTGCCGTCGCTGAAGTGGTTCCGCAGATTAACTGACAGACTGCTCACCCTGTCCGCCCTCCCATTCGTTTCCTGGCTCAAGGATCAACATGTTGCTCCAAATTACACGAATGATTTGACCAGAGAGAGATGTTGTATTGTTTCTCAAAAATAATGCAGATTTGATTACGTTTGCATAATGCTAACCCTCACACCTGCTTGATTATCACAGTGAAGCCATGACTGAGGTAGGAGGAAAAGCCCGCTCATTCAACTCTGCTTTCAAGGAGCTGGAGCATCTCCCAGCATGCAGTGCCAGTTGACAGTCACATTAACAACGGGGGATGTAAATACAGAATCCATGGACAGTTAGTCGGTCTTTTTTTCAGTCAGAGTCTTGGGATGTGGATTGTGCCGCATTTGGCCTGAGGGAGGACCGGGGTTGGTTTCCTGCTTTGGAAGCTGTGGAGGTTACAGTTGGGGTGCTGTCACCGCAGGGCGTTGAGCGACTGAAGGGCGAGACCCCGACCTGGGAGAGGCTGCCATGCTGGCTGGGCGTAAAGGCTGCCTTTGGAGGACCCCCCTCCCTGGCCTGGCTCAGCCCCTTCTCTGAGCTCAGCTGCCGGGGGAGACCCTCGCCCCGCGTTCACGCGGCCCCCCAGGGGCGCGCCCCCGAGGACGACATCGTCGAGATTCCGGTCGAGTGCTGAGCGCGCGAGAGAGGATGCTTTACCCACAGTGCCTTGCACAGGACCCACCGGGCCGACAAACGACGTGAAATTCACTCGCTGACTTCAGCTCATCGTGCAAACATTTATTCAACTCATTACTGGTTTGGAGAACAACTGGAAATAGACAGTTTCTCTTATTTAGAGCATTGGGAACAGACCTTTTGGTTCCGTTTGTTGAACTTTACCATTTTGTATGCAGTTCTATTTTTATACAGATTCGATCTGCAGTGTGCTTTCATCATCATGCTGACAGCAATAGTGGCCTTTGTCTGTGAAGCACTGGAATAAATGTATTCCGGTGAGCCTCTTGACACTTCAGTGAAAGCACATCACAGCAAGGAGATAACACTTCCTCTTAAATAATGCACTTAAAATGGCAGATGTCAGCTTCTGTTTAAAATGCCCTTTTGCATTCCTTTTTAAACAGGTATACTTCCACATGTTCTTTATTCTGACGCTCTTTAATGACACAAGCTGCTGTAAGATATGTGGCCATGGTAACCTGTTGTCTGAATGAAACAGGAGGTCTCTTGGCCCATAAATACTGGCTGCTAAGTTGGATACATGTAGAAGGGAAACAATCAAGGAAAGGGATTTTTATTTGACAAAGACAGGGCTGTTTCTGAAAAATTTGGCCCTCTGTTGGGTGTACATTACAATAAATTGAATAATTTAGCATGTTCTGTTGTCTTCCTAGTGTTAGCCACATTCATTGGAAGGTCCTGCTACGAAAGTACAACACGTGCAATGTGATCTACTTTAATAGTCCTCAAATAAACATATTAGTGAGCACTTTGCTCTACCTGAAGCTGCTTCAACATAAGAAGTCTATGCTGGAGATTAATATGTGAGCCTCTAGTGTGCCTCAGCACTAAAGAGATGTTCAACTTCCTTCTTTGATTAAAATAAAGGATTTACTATGTGAAAAACAGCTTTGGAGAAGTCTTGTACTGTCCAGTAATGGGGGAATTAAGCTGAAGGCAATTGATTTTTACAGTCGGCCACTCAACAGATCACACTGAATCAAATGTTTCTCAGAGTTTATTCATTTTAAAACATTTACACAAATTTGAAAGGTAAACAATCAATACTGACCCCAAGACCGAGCAGACGGTACAATGTTGTTCATTTAACCTAATCAATGCATTTTTCTCCATTTCTGTTTTATAGATTTCCATTGCATGAGTTCATCATTTTCACAATTCACATTTTGTTCTTCATATGGCTTGTGGGAAATATTTACTGTAAAAAAACGGATTGATGGCACATAAGTATTAAATTAGTAGGCCTACATTTATATTCTGTACAAAATCTACTTTTTCATTTGCACGACTACCAATATTACAGTAAATCAATAACAACTTCACCCACACACAGACTTCCCTCAGGGGAAGTTTCTACATCTTAAAATGACACAAATGGTTTAAAATATGCATATGAAAAAAAAAATTTTTGAAAGAAATGGGAGCTTTTTTTCTTCAAACGAAGACCAGAGGAAAATTTAAGCTTGACATCTTCAGGGAAAAGCTCCTGTTCCATTATTGTCAGATTCTGTATAAATCATTTTGCTGGAGAAGTGCATGCAAGACAAATCCCCACTGAACGCACAGTATGACCTGCATTTGCCACCTCCAACATTGCAGGATGGGGGAGGATCATCCAGCATGCAAAGCCTGTTGGAAAAGCAGCCGTTTTGCATACAGTATTCTGCTTTTTTTTTTAGACATGGACTCCAAATGACCCCGGTAGTGACATCAGTCTGTTCTGCATATTTATACAATAAGATACATTAATGAATTGCCTGCTCACTGGAAGTCCTTTAGAAACAAGAAGGTACTGTAGACATATCATCAATCCAGGGAGTTGAAGCTGGGCCCAGATGGCTACAAAAGTCATAACTCTGTCCAAGATATTGGCCAAAACCTTTTAAGAAAATTTCATGTAGATTGGTCTACTGGGAGCGATTACATTAAGCTTGCATTTTATTTATTTATTTATTTATTATTATTTTTTGTCTAAATAGCTTGGTGTTCCTCTCTGTAGCAGTACATGCTTCTACAATTTTAAATTAAAATCTCTTGGGCCAAAAGACTGTAAGCTTTACCACTGTGCTTCAACATTCTCCTGTATTTAACATAAATATATCCATACTGTACATAGTCAGTCACAGGCTGTCTTCATAGACTCAAATAAAAAGTTATTTGATTTGCCTCTATGATTCAGTGCTTATTTTTATTGAACCCTATACCTTTTCACATTTATTTAAAATAATAATAATTTGGCACCCAACGTGACTGTGTATATCCAATTCTCACCCAAATTTGGAAGGTCCAATGGCCCCCTCAGCTGTGTCCACAGGGCAACCCCACTGTAGAGAGCACACAGGCGTCAGACCTCCATACAAACCAGGGCTTCATAGCATAGCTGCCCAAAATGTTGCCTGTGTAAAAATTGCTTAGTTCAACTGACACTGAACCACAACAAACCAGTGATGGGGTTCCAAATCCTTTGCACAATGTAAATAACAGAAAATGGCAAATATTTGAAACACTCTCAGTTCATGTGCATCACAAGGTTTATTTTAAATTGCCAGTATAAATTGTATTTGTTGCTTTGATTTACACTTATACCATTAAATTATAAATTCTTGTTTGTCTTGTATTATGCCAACACATAAATGCACACACATTCATTTTCAGGTAAAGCAAATAACAGAATTTTCCAAAATTCTTTGTAAAGTTGAAAAAAAAGGGAATGATTTATACATGATCCCTGAAACTTTATTCTGACATTTTCGTACGGTTTTTGTGACTGACACGAAATCAGTTAAGAACCGTACAACCTTCCCAAAGACTTCGGCTCACATCTGAAAGCGATGCACGTTGTCGCTCTGTGTTATTCTGAGGAGTGCATGAAAGGCGCGACACGCTGGCTTCCTCTGCTGATGAGATGAAAGCGGCAGCGGGCATGACAGCGCTGCCGCTAACAGCCGCAGAGAGCGCACTCCGAGCGGAGCGCCTGAGCGCCCCGAGGAAGGTCAACATCACAGCGCTGTTATGATGGCGGAGGGAGAAGCCCCCTGCTTATCGGCTTCGGAGAAACGTGTAGCCGAAACACATCTTCCGTATCAAACTACAATGAAGCTACATGAATGCATACACACAAACATGTGCGCACACTCACGTAATCTATTAGGCTATTGTTTTCACACATTATTCACATACCTGACTTTTTTAATGAACAGAACAAAACCACTGCTAATTCCTGCCATTGGTCTGCAAATATGTTTATTCAGTTCCCCATTTCAGTTATTATTATTGAGCACATTTCTAAGTATCTCTAATTTCTTTAAAATACAAGGACACAATTAGGGATAATTACAATCAGCATTAACAATCCCTTTTTTCTAAAAAATCTGTCAATTTTTTTTTTCTGTACCATTACAGATAATTAGCCTTTCTAATTTGTGCATATGCCAAAATACTTTGTTCTCAGTTAAAATGGATCTATAATTTTATACTACTTATGATCAGATCAATTAGCTAATAAAGGAAATGCTGTTTCACAATATTGCGATTAGAACAGTGTGACCCATAAGTGACTTGAAAATAATAGTTAATTAGAAAAAAACTTGTTTGATGAGTGTGAATAGCAACTTCCAACATGGCAATGCACTTATCACCGAAAGAACGTTTTTGTGGTTTATAGTACCTCATTAACTGTACTGTCACAGTCAGTGGATTATCTCAGCTGTCTTATTTATGGCTGAAACTGTGGCAGATTGGCTGGTGAAGATCCATTCTAGAACTCATACTGCACTTTAGTGTACATGTAATAGAATGTGAGATGGAATTCCTGGGATTCACGTTCCAGTGCCGGCCCCACTGATGCCCCGGAGGACACTGGGAGTGCGGTTCCGGAGTGCGGCGCTACGGTGAAGCTGGGTGACTCACGATGCGCCTGCTCTGCTTCTCGCAGAGGACAGGCAAGAATTTCAATTATTTACCACCGTCCGGGCACCAGCGTATTAATTATTCAAACGCCTTCTAGTGCAGCGCTGTAGTTTAGTACGATGGCCTGAACCCCCCCCCCCACCAACCCCAACCCCCAAGCCCCCAAGCTGAGCCCATATCTACACCAGCTATTAAACAGCAAGGCTCACCAATCAAAGCTCTCAGCAGTGGGGCGATACAAGCCGTAGCCCATGGAGCCAGGTCATAATATTTGCACTATGAGGACATTGTCTATGCTGAGATAGTAAACAGCACACAAGCACTGATTCCCAAAAACATTTTCAATAGCAAAGCTTCACCCCAATCCAAAAGAACTTGGTTGCATATGAAAAGGTTTATGGTCACCCTAATAAAGTGGTGATATCGATGGAATATCCAGTAGTGAAACCTGACTAACTGTCAACTATGGCTGACAGTCCAGCAGGAAAACACATAAAACAATGCAGTGTCAGCTGGGGAAGTAGGGTTTTAGTCAGAGGGATTATCCTTATCTCATCACTGAAAAGTCACTCTAGTGGTGCAGTCTTCATACACCAACTGCGTGCGAAGTGTGGTCTTTGGATGAAATAACTGCAGCTCAGCTGGTGGTTTGTTGTGAGAAGAGTCTACATTTATATATTAATTAGCAAATAGCATTGCTGCTGTGAAGGGCCTGGAATGCGCTGGAGCATAACTCCAGGAAATATTAATAGGAGTACACAGAATTCATGAATATACGTGGATCAAAGAGCAAGTAAAGATTCACCGTCTGTCTCTCTTGGCATCCTTCAAAAGATGTGGGTAACACAAAAATTAGGTTCCCTCATTCTAAGCATAAGAACACTCAAAGCTTAAAAAATACTGTGGTGAGGGTGGTAATATGTGTGCCAGGAAAGTAAAATTAAGAATAACTAGTCCATCTCCCCCTGTTCTCTTTTATCTATGACTGCTAGACAGCGTGAAAATCGATACTAATGAGATGTCCTTCAGTTCGGTGGGAAATCAGTAAATCACTCAGCCCCCTATAGCTATTAGAGCCTTCCAGACAGGCTCCTCTGATGAAAGGTGTGTGTGTGTGTGTATGTGTGTGCGTGTTCGTGTGTGTGTGTGTGTGTGTGTGTGTGTGTGTATGTGTGTATGTGTGTGTGTGTGGTGTGGGTTGAAAGCGCATCTCTTCTAATGCTGATCACCTGGATCGCAGAGGTTAAATTCCATTAATGCCACCATATAAAGAAAAAATGATATTCTTTTCCAGAGTGATTAATGTACCCAACAACCAAAGGACCGGGCAAGGCCACAGTTAGAAAGAGCTGAAGTGCACAAGGCCAAAGTCTGATTGGTCCAAAATGTGATTTGGAGACAACCCCGTGACTATTTAGGTTTATGAGCGATCTAGCAATACACTGCCTAAAAACATCTTGTGTTTGCTGGCAGCAGTGGTCATTTATCCAGCTAGCACAGATCATTCTGGCTTCTGTTATATTGTTATGTTTTCAGCAATGAAAATGGATGGCAAGGGTAATACAATTCACACCACCATTTTTGGGACTGTGTTCTCAGGATTTCAACAGATCCTAAGGCTTGTTTCATACACATTCTCTTCTTCTGCTAATATATTACTTTCCCCATTATATACGCTGTATACACATGAGTGTGATTGTTGCATTTAAGCCAGGAAAAATATTATCCTATTTATTCAATGCATTTGTTAATGTAAATCCTCCCTAAAAATGTACTTGCTTTGAAATGCTGAAAACATGAACATTCTGGAGGGAGAATATCAGCGATCGGCATTCCCTATGCATAAGTGTTGATAGAACAGAAACAGTCGCTCACATTCTATCGTAAGTGAGTCATCCATGGCATGGTTGGAGTCTACTCCATAGAGCTTTCTGTCTCCCAGTGTGGTACACAGAACAGATCCAACCCAGAGCCAGTAGGTGTCTCTGCTGCTCTTTGGCAAAGTCCTGATTTGTGAGGTAATCAAAATAATGGCACAGCACCAAGAAAATGATCCAGAGAATTCACTTTCGCTCGGTGCACGATATTGAAATCACATGGGTCGAGAGTACATGCATTACCTGTACTATGTCTCAATGCAAAAAGATACACAAGAGCTGAGAACTATTTACCATCTTCTCCCAGCTTGGTTATCTGGAGGCATAGCTTCCGGCATAGCATGAGCGAACCAGGGGTAAGTCTGCTTAAAGAGCAGTACCTCCAACTGTACACTCATCATAATGATTTTAGTGATGTTGCTGTACAAGTTCCCGGAGATATTTTCCTGGGGCAAATCAGAATAAGCAATCCAAATCTGCTCAAGGCTAAAATGATAGTTCCCCCTGTAAACTGCCACTGAAGGGATTTAACCTTGCAGCCTTCGATTAATAACCCAAGCTCCTTTACCACAGTGCGACGCCACAGCCATGATCACGCCACGTCTCTCAGCAGGAACCAAGGTTTGCAAGGTCACTGCTGTTCACCTCACTGTCACACACTGTAACAACTCTTTACCTGACTACTCAGAATCAGTTCCAAAGCCACATCATTTAACTTCATTTAATCACTGTCTTCTTCTGTTTGAAGCATGACTATTCTTAAAAGCCAGTATATATGTAAATATGTATGTATGCAAGTTAACTACAATATGACAGAAATATACTGTGAGCTCCATAATACAAAGATTTTTTTTCTTGATTTGGCTTTGTACAATTTTTGATTTGTAATCAAATGATTTGCATGTGGTTAAAGTGCAGATTCTTTATTATTCAGCATTTTTATACATTTTGGTTTCATGATGTAGACATTACAACACTTTTTATGCATAGTCCCACCATTTAAGAGCACTATAACCTTCGGGGCAAATGGCTTCACAGGTGTTTCTGATTAGTCAAGTATGTTCAATTGCTTCTTTACTGCAGGTATGAGAGTGCTTTCAGTATCAAGTCTTGATTGTGGGCTTTTGATTACCTTTAGAGTCTGTTGTTGGTGTTTGTCAACATGAGGACCGGAGTTGTACCAATGAAAGTCAAGCAAGCCATTATGAGGCTAAGAAATAAATCACAGACATAATCAGAGATATTTAATGAGACATAAAATCAACAGTTGGGAACTGTCATTAAGAAAAAAGAGAGCACGAGTGAGCTCAGTACTGACAAAGGGCCTGGTAGGCCAAAGAAGACCTCAGTTGATAACAAATAATCCTCTCCATAATGAAGGAAAACCAGTAAAACACCTGTCCAACAGATCAGAAACATTCATCAGGAAGCAGGCCTGGATGTGTCAGTGACTTCTATCTGCAGAAGACATCATATATAGAACTACAGAGGCTATACTGCAAGATGCAAACGCCTATTTAACCACAAAAACAGGATGGCTAGGATACCCCCCCCCACACACGCACACACGCACACCATGGCTCATGATGCTGGGGATGTTATGGTTTGTGCATGTGTGACTTACACAGATACTGGCGCACTTGTCTTCATTGATAATGCAACTGCTGAAAGTAGCAATAGCATTAATTCTGAAGTGTACAGAAGCATCTGCCCAAGTTCAAGCAAATGGCTCCAAACTTGGCGCTTCGTCCAATAGCAAGCCAGTGATCTCAAACATTATGCCAATCCAACAAAAGTTTTTAGAAACTGGAAAAATATTTACTGTCCAAGTGATTCACCCAATCTGAATCCAATTAAATATATGTTGAAGAGAAAACGTAAGGCAACTAGCCCCCTAAACAAGCAGGAGCTGAAGATGAAGACAATATTTTGGTGCATTGAATGGGGGGACTTTGTTCAAAAGACACTCTAATTTCTACATGGTGAAACAAAAATGTATGTAAGTACCCTTTAATAAAAACTGAGAATCTGCACTTGAACCACATGCAAATTGTTTGATTGCAAGTCTAAAATTGTGGAGTACAAAAACAAATCAAAGAAAACATATGTCATATGTCCCAAAAGTTATGGAGCTCACTGAATATATATACTTTATATAAACGCAGACTGGGTGTGTGTATGTGTTTAGGTTTAAACCTATAATACATTCCTTTGATCTTGATTAGGATAACACATTTCATAAGGGCCACGTCTGTCTTACTGCTGGATGTATAACATTGAATAAACATTGCGGTTCTGCGGTGCAGAGGTTAAAATGATCTGTATTCATATGGTGTCATGTGCCTCTCCTGGAGGTAATTAACTGTTTATTTTAGAGAGCACTTCTAAGGAATAATGCAGTGCACACATCAGCTTTATCAGAAAAAAAAATCACATCAATAGCGATGTCTTTTCTTTTATTGAAGACACAGAACCAACCAACTTAACAAGACTATAGTGCTCCCTTAAGACATGAAAGGAAATGGAACATAATCTTGGAATCTGATTATTGCCTTTTATTTTCTTTGCATCAATGAACAGCCAAATACCTTGTAAAAATAAATCACTTCAGACTTAAGCTCTAGAATCTGAAGTAGTTAAAGGTTTGCTACACGTACAGTATTGTGGGGAAATGGATATAAATACAAATAAAAGTAAAGCTTCGGTGGTAAAATTTCATAAAGCTGTTTTTTGTTATTGTTGCTTTGTAATACAAATAATTGGAACAATTGTTTTGGTAATAACTCATGTTTCATGATACATCTGTTCCAAGATTGTTTTTTCAGACAAGAAAACATTCTCAGTCATGTGCTATGTAATCTTGTCTGAGATATAGAGCTGTTGTAATGCATTGGGCTGATACTGTTGTGCAGACATTTAGCTTCCACTTAACGGTGCGCAGTTACTACATGTTATTCTATTGCATTTCTGCTGCTTACCACAGGTAACGCAAAGCTTCCTAAAAGCTGTTCTGAGCTTGAACCTACATGGTGTATGAGTACAAGGTGCTCTTTTTACGCTGTACATTGTACCATTTGCTGAGAGTTTCAGTACAACATGCCTTTCCTCATGTATTTGCACAGCAAATTAACATAGTCACTGCCAAAAATAATGGCACGTGAGGGTTAAATCATTGTAACAGTCTGGTGCGTTGTTTGCAGTTCATGTCCTTGCTGAATTCATGAGGTTAATGATTCACAATGATCGTATGACTTCCAGAATGAGACCCTTAGCCTCTGTGATAGGAGACACAGCTATGCAATGCAACACCTATTTCCACAGCCATTGCGCAATTTGTCCCCACATAACATACCGCTGAAGAAATGGGAAACACTTAACAGCCATGATCCAATATTTGCAATTACCTTGCCAGCCTTTTCGCCACCTAGCGGTAAAATACTATAACTGCAGGAGTGGGCCACCCGTTAAGTGATTCTTCTAGAATAATGAGCCAGTGTGCGAGTAACGGACGGTACTAATCTGATTTAGGACTGCTTATTTCAGCCGCAGTTGAAAAAAGAAAATATGCTCTTGTAACGAAAGCCTTGTCTGATCCCGATGTTCCCTGTAAACAAGGTACTGCACTGTGAATAACTGATCGGTAGTCTCTCCTCCCAGCGATGGAGATCCACACTACCGACCTCCCTGCAGGTTCAGGAAGGCAAATCAAGACGGCAAACTCTGCATTAATCCTGCCTGTCTGCCCGTGACTGGAAGCACCATCAACTAATGAAAAGAACTGCACTGTGACATCAATGGCACTGAGCTGCCTCTCGTAATGATTCATCTTCATTTTTTTGGATAATTTGTCCACTCTCCACACTGCTGAAGACTGGATGAATCGCAGCACGTTTCCTACATTCAGCCAATATGCCCTTGTTAATTTTCCCATTTGAAGAGCAAAAAAGGTGTTGCTAATTGCTGTGTCTTGGAGGAACCTTTGGAGACTGAGAACAAAACCTTTTCCAAACAATGCATTGTGATCGATTGATACAACTGTGAATGTTGCCAATGAGTACTGCTATCCAAGCTTGCAGTGTTGCCACTGTACGATCAAATGAACCTGTGCATCATCTCTCTCCATTCATTTCCCTGCTTTGACTAGCGAGGGAGATGAGCTGGTCCAGTCACAGGGTCATTGTAGCTCCGCCTTCTGCTCAGCACAGCCTTCACAGTTTTAGGGAGTTGCTGACACAGCAGAAAGGGAGTGACTGAAGTGATTGTGAATTTGACCGAGCCCTCAGACGCGCAGGGCCCAGCCCCTCCTCCTCAGACTTTCCTGGCTGCTCAGCACTGTCAGCTTGGTGATATTCATGGTGTTTATTTACTCCACTTATGCAGCAGCCCGAACCTGGAATACATTAACTTGAAAACACCTTTTCTGAGAGAGACTCTCAGCCTCACAACTGCCTTACAGAGAGGAAGATTGAAAGAGAGAGAGAGAGAATGAAGTCTGTATGCCAATACTCCCAGAAGGCTTTTTCTGCTCACACAGTGCTCCCCATAAGATCTCCTGTATTGGAGCCAGGGAGTGTTCAGCCACAAGCTCCCAAGGATGTTCCTCATCACCAGCCATCCATCACCGACAGGGCGAACAGAGAGAAGTGCAGTGGGAGCTCCCATAGGCTGCAGACTTCTCTCTTCAGATAGGAACCGTCTCCCAGAGATGAACCATCAACCAAATGTGCAATGGCAGAAGCTCTCTGGGCACGGGCAGGAGGGCGGGTTGAGCTCCACTGGAGCAAGAGCAGGCAGCCAGTTTTGCACCAGACACACAGGGTCAGCCCTGTGCCAAAACCAGCGTACTGCTGCTCAAGGGGGCATGTGAAACTGAAACGCTCCTTCATCTAGGACAATACGCTGCATGCTGCTATTCTGATGATTTATATAGTTGAAGCCTCTGTTGTAATGATGTTGAAACCTCTGCTGAAATGTTGTGATTATGTTGCATCTTGGCCATGACTCCATTCCAGATTGTGATCCTATTCTGCTTTCCTCCATCTGAATGAAGTTTACAAATGCACAAGGAGGTTTGACTGTTGGGTCTCCTTAAAAAAGGCACCAAACTTTTGTTAAGGGTACAGAGATGTAGACTGCCTGGATGGAAGCTATCATGGCTACATATAACAATGCTAGTAGAGAATACATTTCAAACATGATTTTTTACAAAGCTTGTCATAAAGAAAAAAGTGCTATTATGGGTGACTTCAATTACCCCTTTATATACTGTGACTTGATAACAGGGCAGGGAAAATGTGAGTAGGGATTTTTACATGATCTTTGGATCTATTAATGTGTGTAGCACACGTTTTTCTCTGGCGTCTGCCTTGAATTAATGATGTGAGAGGGCTTCATAGCAGCCTATCGATAAACTGCTGTAAACCCTTGACCCCGTGATCTCATCTCTTGCCATACGCCAGCACAGGTGATATACGGAAGGCTGAGACAGCGGCCAGCTGCTTTAATGAAGGTTAGCCTGCACAGGGCAGCGGAAACTGCACTGTGTGCTGGAAGAGGCTGAGCACTACACCTAAGGTCAACACATGAAGAGATAACATAACAGCATATGCGACATCAGACTTTGAAATAGTCTTCAGCTTTACATTACAATACCCTACATTTTTTGGGCAGATGCTTTTATCCAAAGCGATCAGCTGTATGGGATAAGACATGGTTTCTACATGTTGTGTACAATCACAGCAGCTTTATCACAGTAAAGGAGCTGGGTAAACATATTAAAACAATATCAAGCACAATGTTTCTATTTATGTGAAGACAATATTTTGTAACTGGTTTCATACATATCTGGCTTTTAAAAATCAATTCCAGAACACATGCTACACTTTCTTAATATCCAACACACTTTTTGTGTTACAAGGTTTGTGTCACAAAGTTACAACTTCATTGATACAAATACAAATATACAATTTTTGAGTAACAGAAGCAGACATTTTAACACAGTCTGTGTTGAAAGTAACTACAAAATGTGTTGTTCTTAACTAGACTTGGTGATGTGATACATTATGTGTTGTTTTTAACTATTTTGACTAATTCAAAAATTGTTTTCTCACGAATACTTTAGGGGAAACCTGGTTTGTATAACAGACAAATGTGACCACCGGTTGGCTGAGGTAAATTGGCCCCTGATATTGTAAATAAAAAAGAGAGATAAGTTCTCTTCGAGGGAATCCGATTCACGCTTTCTCCTTTGAGATTTAAGATGCGGCACAATTTACTTAAGCAAAATGTGCTAAATGAAATGCATGGATATAGCCAGGCCTGTTTTATGTAACATATCTCACTGTGTAAGGCAATGTATTTTTAAACAAGTCAGTACAATGGGGTATTTATGATTTCTGAAGCGCAAGCGCTAAAGTTGTGAGGTTTTTCCATCAGAATGAAGCAAGTGAAGTAGATTTTGGGTTGAGTGCAAATATTTGCGACATTTGCAACAGCTACATGGTTTAACTCAGGAATGCACACCCGCTGACCTTCAGCTATCTGCCAAACAATCTCCAAAAGAAACTTGCAGCTCAATATATTTCACTTCACAACTGATAGGCAGGGGAGTTGGTAAAATATTATATGATGTCCGCATGTGCTTTTTGTTTCTAAAAGGACAATTAAAAATGCATAGCCAAACTTGTCTGAAACTTACTGAAATGACGTTGCGAGACAACTGTTAATGGTGCGAGGACAGCACTGGGGTCCCAGAGGTACTCGCTTCTCTCTGGTCTCCATTGCTCTGTTAACACTGAACAAGTTTGTCCTGTCTGCACTGCAAATATGTAAAAAAGAATGCAAATCCAAGTACAATTTAACCACAAGCATGGCTTATGACGCGTTATATGCAAAGGTTTTTTAATTGTGTAGTTGCTTCATGGAGTCAAAAGATCACAATTTGGTGAATCAGCATTCAAGGTTTACGCAGTATAGGAAACGTGCAGATCGGCATTCTGCGCGCTGGACCGTGCGAGTTCGTTGCGCTCCATGTGATGATGTGTATCTTGACTGTAGGCTAATATCCGGGTTGGTGGAGAGGCGGAGGGAGTGACGCTACGGTGATTTCCATTTTAAAAACGCTAGAATACGAGCACGGAGTAATCGCCGCAGCAAGGAAAATAATCATAATCGTAACTAGGAATATGATTGTGCCGGTTGGACGAAGCAGACGACAAAACCGTCAGCGGAATATGGATGCTGAATTTTCGAAGTTCGTGATTTAACTCACGAGTCATACACTGCGCTGTTTTCACTGATGATATAGCGAACAAAACCTAGTTTATCCATCCCACTACTATAACTAGCATGGAAAACGCATTCAGCGGTGCACATCCCGGGACTAGCAAGACCAACTCCGTGTTCTCTGCGGATCGTGCGAACTCCGCTAGAAAGATCGGGAGAACACACAGCCCGGGCTCGGTGTCAGTTGGTAGTCCGGCTGGAGGGACCGGGAATCGGGGACGAGTATCGGGTAACAGCCTCGGTCTGCAGCAGGCACACAAGGGGCACCTGGAAGGAGTGCTGTGTAAATACACGAACCTGCTTCAAGGCTGGCAGAACAGGTATGAATTATTTGATCCATACGCAAGTTGCCATATCTTCCATTGGCAACTTTGCCAGTTCGGTCAGTGATGGATTTGCCGCTACTGGTTGGGTATCTAGCCAGTTGTTTCCACACTTGCTTTTGCTGATTTGACCTAGCTAGCTTGCGTGCTAGTGCAATCAAGCTGGAAGGGGGTGGTGCTCTGTTTTGACTTGGTAAACGTCAGCCAGTTTGTTAGTTTTGCGGTTGACTGTTTATTTTGGAGACACGTTTTTATACATTTGCGCATAACTGTAGGTTACGCCATCCTCTTGAAGACACGGCGTTTATCAAAAGATTGATGAAAATAAGCAATATGCAAAGGCTGTATGACCAAAATAATAGCATTCCAGCAGAGTCTAGTGGTCAGTCTACGCGACTTGGGGCTATGCCCGAGTCGCTTGAATGGAAAGGGCTTCATAACCACCTTTATGGGTGTCTGCGGCCCGCATGATCATATGTGCATCCTTCACCGGTAGCCTACCTAGTATGTCAAAAAGTTCATTTTTTACGTACGCATTTGGTAACGTATGAAAGTAACGTTTTAAAAAATATTTAGAAATTTGCCTAGTTGCAATATAAGCTTTTAGGAACAGAATCAGTCTAACCAAGAATAGTGTAACGTTAGCCGATTCCAATGCCCTGTTTTTGGACAAATCCTATCTCCAGGAATGTTGACCTGATAAGTGCTGACCGAATAAGAACTGCTGGTCAGAATAACCAAACTTGGTTAGACTGTAAAAATAAGATTCTAACACTAAGATTTATTGGAATAGAATAGTCTCCCACTCGTTAACAAGGAGAGCAACCTCTCCCTCGCGCTTATGTCCATTTAGTTGTTATTTTATTTAGTTACTGTCCCTCATAGCTCCAGTTATTAATTTGTTGACTTAGTGTATTTATGCAGTGTGAGAGACCTGATTTTGCAATGTAGCCCGCAATTTTATTACGCGTGTTGATAGGTGGTCAGAGATAAAAAAAAAAAAAAGTAATATCCCAGTGTTATTTACTAAATAATGGAAAAAATAAAATAAAATATTAAATAACCACTGTTCAAACTGCTTTGAAGTGAACGACATTGTCATACTGTTTTTTTTCAAGTTTTGCAATATTCAATACACAAAGTTAAACTGATATGTTTGGAAAGATATATGAAGCTTGCGGTTAAATACATTTTAAGAGCGTTATTTACAAATACGATCCTTGAAAACCCCATTGAAGGTAACTGAAAAGTCTTACATTTGAATTTTTGCATTACATACTACAGAAGCCCTGAATATTATTGCGCAAACCCAAGATGCTTCTCATCCTGAGCAAGCTGTGTACCTATGAAAAGCCAAGTGATCAGAAAGATTAATGTGAGTGGCGCGGAAAGAGCGCTCATTGAGAAATCAAGGCATATTTCACGTCCTTTGGAATAGGACCCAAATGCTTAATGAGTGTAGTGTAAATAAATGGTGAGCAAGGTGACTTAAGTTGACTGAGCTGCGACCAGTACTGAACTGATGTCTTTCTATAGTCCATTTAACAAGAGATCATGCCAGAGCCTGTCAGTAGTACCTGTTGAGACTGCAGATCTGTTGTGCAAACAGTGTGCTTACCTCCTTGCATTGTTGTGCATGGTCTGAAAATGTATTTACTGGTAGATTTGTGCAGGGAGGTTTGGTGTGTAGGAGGGTTGTTGTAGTAGTGTACAAGCAGGAGGGTCTCTGGACGAATGTTAATCCTGCAGCTTATTGTAAGAAGTAGGCCTGTCACTAAGCAAATGTAAAAAGGAGTTAAAGAGGTGATCATGTTAGGGAGACCGGGGCACAAACTAACACGGGTCATGTTGAAACATGGGAATTTTACATAGTTGCGCCTGAACAAGAAATATGTATTTGCCTTTACTTATGTAGGCTGTTAATGCAGCACGCTTCTTATGTGTGAGTGTCGAGACGATTCAAAAACGTCATCAAGAATTATTAACGAGTGTTTAAAAAAAAAAAAAAAAATCACAATTCAAGTGTTTATTTTTTAGCCAAAGTGTTTTTCGATTAATTAATGCTATGTGTACGCCACGGACTCCAAATATATGTAATTTTAAATCATTGTCTTGTGGTCTAAAAGATAGTGTAGCTTTGACACATGAGACTAGCAAGCGGAAACTGTGAGTCATGAATACCAATAGCATAACGCGGGGCACGCTGTAATGCTGTGTTATAACATGCCCCCACCTATAGTAAATGCAGCCGCAATAGCTTTTCAAAAACGGTGTATATTTCATTTGTTACCGTTCACTTGTTCTGTCCTATATAGCCTAGCATAGACAACGAGGAGCACTCGCTCTTATCCATGTCTTCAGGGACATTCATCACACACTAATGGTATCATATGCAGTTAGGCAACGTATAGGCCGTTTCAACACGACGAGTATCCAAGGTGAAGAATGTAACTGGAAAGAAATGTTGAATTCACCTACCTTGCATTAAAGCAAAGTTCTAACATTTTTACTTCCGTTACTTTTGAGCGAACTGTAATTAACAGGATTGTCCAAGAACTATACCGATGGTCTATAATTGTATTAAAAACATGTGTCTTGTTTGTGGGTGACATATATTTATGCTAATATGTGTATATATATTTTTAAAATAGGTGAAAACCTGACAGTGTTTGGTTGTGCCCCGGTCTCTGCTCAGACTCTAAAGCTCAGACTTTGTTTTGTCATGGAAATCTGTAGTGGATGGAGACATTCATCACGCGCAGTGCAAAAGTTTGCTGCCTTTCTGCTTCTTCTTTATGATGTATACTGTAGTTCTTCTGCAGTAAATTCTTGTATCCTCCATGGAGCCAAATTCTGGTAGGATATAAAATACAACACTGAAAGACCTTGGTCTTGAACAACATGAAAAGTGCAATGTGAAAGAAACTAAAAATGTACTTATTTGTACAATTCTGAATAGTTCTTGCATTGTCTCCATCTCCAATTAAATTATGTTTCAAAGCCTGAAAGATGGTGGTTTGGGAGTTGAAATATAGGCTTAATCTTTACTTTGTAGAAATGACTTCACTCTGGGTTTATGGTTTTACTGACATTTTATGTACGGTGGATGTGTGGAGAGAACAAACAGGATGTAGTGTTTATTAAGGATTCTTTAACTGGAACACTGCACAAAAAGTGTAAAATGGAAAAATCATTGACTTTCTGAAACCAAAGCGGTGACCTACAGCACATCATCTGGAAATTTCTCTTGACAGGAAAGCTTTCCCAACGGATATTTTGATATTCTCTTTAGTAATTCTATTCTGCCAGGTAGGCCTACATAAAATGGTGGTGAAGAATGAGGTCAGAGTATGCGATGCTGGGCATGTACTTTTATTGATAATTATCCTGAACCTCATTTTGATTGATAGCTTTGAACGATTAACGTAAACAAGCATGTCAGTGTAAATAAGGATCCACCATAAATAGAATTCATGAAATGTGATAGCTACGTCTTTTTCCATTTTATTTGAAATGAATGTAATGACTGAACAACTAAAGCATCATAGCAGCAACAGCATCAGCAGCAACATCCATTGCAGAAAACTCACCTGAAAATGTGTACTTTTCACTAAAATTGCCAAATTTGTTAATCAGGATCTATTTATCAATTTAAAAGTACGGTCATTGTTTTCCCTATTCGTTTATGATATTTTTGAAGTGTAGGCTGTGACATTTCATTCTGCTTTGGTACATCAATTGTTTCTCACTCGGGGTGAATTAAAACACATTTATTTCACACATTTGACTAATTGGGGATTAAACAGCACTGACATCACCTAAATCTCCAGACTCAACCATTTGCTTCTTTGTTTCTATTTTCAAAAGAGTGCCTGGTGCTTGATTATCTGTGCCTACTGATAGTTTTTTTTTATTTGTTTCCTCTGCCAAGAGATATTTGTTTTGTGATGGCACACTGCTACAAAAAAAAAAATGGTTTTTAGATTATCTCTGCACGTTATTGTCTTTTCAAGTCACACATTTTGTGTGGTGTGGGTCCCAAGTGGATAGCAATATAGCAGTACCTGAAATTTTCTGTGGGAGTGCTGCAATTTAGCAGAGTATGGAGTGAGAGATATTGTCACATGCTACTGTGATATTGATAAAGTAATAACCAACCTCTACTGACTTAATCTGCATTATATGAACTCACATATTTTATTTTTCAGTCAACACTCAGAAGTTAGTTCTGACAAATGACCAGATGTACTTTCTGGTTATGCGAGAGTGAGGCTTCCTAAACTGAAAAGGGTAGATTCAGCCATTGCGATTAATGGCTCACTGCTCTGAACCTATCACGACTGTCTGCTGGGGATAGGAGTCTTTTGAATGGTTCATTCAAGTCAGTAACTGACAGCATGTAGTTGCTCCACCCATTTTGGAGCTCATTCACCTTACAAGTACCAGTTTATTTATGCAGTTTCTTTCTCATCTCTTCCTTGTCGTTCTCAGTGGAACAGCTCAATGACGCAGTGAATCATCGTTCTAAGTGTGATTCTTTATTGACATTACCCTGATGTGAATCGCTGATATGAGATGAAAGTCCACATGGGAAGAGCCATCACTCACATTTTTAAGTTTCCAACCATTTTGTGGGCTTGCACTTAGACACAGAAAGTTGACAAGAGTGGGCAGGACTTTCACTGCTGCTTGTTTGTGTTGTAAACAGTTATTTGGCAGTGTGCTGGAGAAGGCAACAACCTGGCTGTCGTCTGTTCTTCACTGTACTGAAACTCCTTATTGTGATGTTTATTTATCACTCAGCGGCAACTGTGACATGTCTGGTTACACACATTACTGTGATGATGAATCACCATGTTGGATCCCCTTCTTGTTATTTGGTGTTATTTATTCCAGTGGCAAAACAAATGGCATTATTAAATGCGTAGATTACATGTCACTCCTTGCCTGGCTGGATGGATGTTTAATGAAGCAATTGTGGCTAAGTAAATGGCTGAACATTGTCAATATCAGACCTGGGGTTATAAACCAGTAACTCTCTAGTCACATGTTTATATCACTAACCTATTACTTTAGGAGTAAGGTAATGTACTTTACCTGTATAACCTCATAGATAGCTCAGTTAACTTGTCTTCAAATTCTATAGTGAAATGTCTGGTACATGGGCAGGACCAATGTTTGAGAGCTGTGGACGTGTGTCAGTGTCTTACTGTGTGATTAAGCAAAATGTTATGGGTTAATCGGTAGTTACTGTACATGAAATGACTATAAACATTTTAAATATAACACATACACACACGCACACACATGCAGACACGTGTTGATAAAGAAGAGGGCGGACTGTGGGGCTGTATGTGTTTGTCACTCGAGTTGAGAGAGGACCTTGTGTGTCCTTTTGGGCTAATGAGGTGCACAGTTTTCATTATAACCATTCCCATTTCAGTATCTGGTTCAGCGGCCATAGTATAGAGGGGAAGGGGACCGTACAAGCTCTCTATGGCCATTCAGTGGGAAGTATTGCCACCTACATCACATACCCGGCTCATTGCCGTTGATGAGTCCTTGGATAACAGGCTGGGCCTTCACAGCTGAACCTCAGTTTTGATGCAGATGTTATGAGATGCCAGGATTTAGTTAGTGCTGCTGCTGTTTATGTTGTTATGCCAGAGACAGATGCTAATGAATCCCTCGCTCAGGGCCTGTGTCCCACTTGCACATCAGTAATAATTAACCTAGTGTTAAGAGTCAGACATTCTTGACCCTATCCTGCAGCCAAATAGCATGTAGTAAACAAAAGTCCCATGACTGAGTGATATTAGTCATTTGTGTTTTTACTGTGATTTTTGATTTTGAAGTCTAAATAATTGTTTTGTTTCCGGTGGATGTAGACAAACAACTCACTAAACTCAAATAAATGAATGTATATCTGTACAAATGCTATTGTAAGGATATTCTGAGTGGTTTATGAGTAGGATAAACATAGGGAAAGTATAAAGTTGGATGATGGATGGAAAAATTTAGTAGATCATTTACTCTCAGAGCCTTTGACTGTTCACACTAAGCACTCTCTATGGATTCTTCTAGAAAATCTTAAATCTTAAATCATAGTTAATTTCATACTTCAAGTAGATATAAGCTACAAGTTATGACACATGGTTTTTCAGCAAACAGCCTAATAATTCCCTGAAGGCAGTGTATGTTTCTATTCATGGATTTTGTGTTGTGTGGTACACGACGCAGCTGGCTAGTGTTTTTTCAGCATGATCATACAGTATGATACTCATGAGGACGTCATTACATATTTGTGCACGGGGAGAAGTGTATGCAGTGACCCAAGGTTGGTTGCCTGGACAACTGTCATAGATTGCAGTGAGGATGTGTTCTGTACTTCTATACATACAGTCTAAAGGTTGTTTCTTAGTGATTAAGTGTGAGCCAATCAAAAGTTAGCATGTCTCTATTGGTGGATCCAGATGTAAGTGTATTGGGCTCTTTGTGAGAGGGTATCATAGTGCCTCAGAAAAACACAATTATTGCCAATTACAAATTGTTGAACTGATAAAAAATGGAAAAATATGAATTCTCCTGACTCTGAACATGATTTGGATATGCTGTCACTATGCATTGGCATGGTTCCTTATTCTTTGTCATATTGTGCACTTTCTGCATGGAATGGTCACATCATACATGTGGTTTGTGACCAGGGCCATTCAGATGGTCTATATGACTAACCATGTTACACTGTCTCAAGTATGGAAGCCCTGTCTCAGTATTTTAAGTAGTAAGTACTTCTACTTTAGTTTTGTTTGTTTGTGGATTCGGTATATAGGCCTAATTTCAGTGGAATTGCTTATTTTTAAATCTGTGGTGACAGATTTTTTCTTTACTTGGTCACAAGAGTTGATTCATTTCTCAGTAGATGCTGGATAAGTATGGGTACAACCTCTACGTGATTGAAGCCCTGACTTGATTATAAATGCAAGTCATTTTATTGGTAGCGAGGGGAAGAAAAATGCTGCAATGAGTGTCTGCTTCTCTCTTTTCTAAAGCCTACTTCTTGATGGCCTAATTAACATGTCTTATCAATTTGCATTCAGCCTTACACTTTTTGAAATCCTTTTTTTCTTGCTTCATCACACAGCGATGCGCATGAATTTCATTGACCTTGGGGGAAGCAGTCATTTTCGTTGATATTTTCCCAGGACGTTTGAAACAGAGAGTGGATAAAATATGCTGAACAGAATGTCTAGTATCTCTGTCAAGGAGAGAGGGAGGCAGAAGGAGAAAGAGGCAGACAGAGGTAGAGAGAGGCAGCGAGACATCTCTGCGCCAGTTTGGGTCAGACGGCTCGTTGTGACCCTCAGACGGCGAGCGTGCATTTACGGGTCACAGTACTGACAGTGACGCAGAAGGCAGGGTTCCAACTGAAGAGACGAGAGAGAAGGAAGAGTAACTGGAGCGCTCAGCCTCGTAGGACAGGCTTCCTCCGTGTGTGGTATTGACCCAGAACCGATCACACAACCAGCTCCAAGAGAACAGTCAATAAATGCGCTTCTCTATTCAGGCCCGGAGCAACAGATAATTTCTTTATAAGGCGAGTTAAGCTTGCCTCTGGCCTTATGTAGCCAGGAATGCAGATGGAACCAATGGGCTTCAAGCACTGAGGGTGTGATATCACTGAGTGATTCACAGGTAGCCACCAAAGAGGTGGTCTTATCACACTCTCCTTTGCTGCTATATTTAGTTTAGTAAAGCTGTGGCTAAAAATCAATGCTGAACTGCAACCCATCTGTTAATAGCAAGCGGAGGTGGTACCCATTCACAGCTTTAAATTGTTGACAAAGAACTGTTGTTTCTACTCAAAAATGGTCACATATGGCTGCTTGTGTTGGTAAAATGTGTTAAGCAGCCTGAGAGCTTATTTATGGTCTTACTTGCGTAAATGATTTATGTCGTACGATGTGTCATTCTTCCAAATTTGCTCCTTTTGTAAATATCCTTTCTTTGTGAAATCAGAAGTTGATCATGAGTAACTGATTAGCCCTTTGCCCCTCTGTCTCCCCCCCTCCATCCCTCTGGCTTCTCTCCCTCTCTTCCTCCCATTCCCTCTCTCCATGCAGGTACTTTGTTTTGGACCCAGAGCTGGGGCAGCTGCAGTACTTTGTCAACGAGCATGCGAAGAGCCAGAAGCCGCGGGGTTCGCTGCCCCTGATCGGGGCGGTGGTGGCGCACAGTGATGAGGCGCCCCACATGTTCACCGTCCACTCGACCAACGGGGAGCTGTACAAACTCAGAGGTACGCTGCACCCCAGGGGAGATGGGACCTCTCATTCCTTACACCCCCCCCCCAGGCCACTTCATTGTCCCTCTTCCTCCCTCTGAACAGTGAGGTCAACCCTGGTTAAACTGTTCGTTCGGCGAGGACCACTGGATTCAGCCTTGCCTGTTAAAAATGAAACATTTTCCACTGCTGCCCTCAAAGCTATGAGGCTGTGGGTCAGCTGTTGCGGGATCAATGGATCTGCTGCCAAGCTTGTGTGTGGATGTTTTCTGCAGCACCAGGAGCCCTGTTCTGAAGTCATCCCTGCTGCTGTTCGTCACTGTGCCTGCAGCTCGGGGTCGGGGTAGGGGGTTAATTGCATGATCGATATGCCCTGCTGAGCTTTTCCAGGCCCTGCTGTCCTAGCTTTTGATGAAGCCTGGGTCAAGTGGAATTTTACCAGTTCGCTGGTTTGGTGGTGCATGCTGTGTTCCTGTGATGAGAAAGAGATTCTCTCTGTCGCTCTCCACCACCCTCAGGACCGTCCCTCAACGCAACGCGAGGGATGCATCCAAATAATTCCCCTTTACCTTGACCCGGCGGGGCCCATATTGAGCTGAGGCCGAATGATAGCTCCACAGCGTGTTGCTCACTGCGCTCAATCAATACTATTGGGCGTATCGTATCGACTGTTTCCTGTGTATGCACCGGGCTTCACTAACATAATGGTGCAATTTCATGGCATTGCAAGGGAGGGTCAAAGGGATGTTCAGCAATTAAGAGGTCACTGTCTTGATTGAGAGCTGTGCTCTTAGAGGGTTGTCATGGAAACCCTGGCTGGTCACAAGAAGAAAGTTCAAGGTTTTTACACTCAGCGGTTTCCAGTTTAGTTGCTCTGGAGAGGCTAAAAAGGCAGTGTTCTGTGCTATCGTAATACAATCGTGTGAGTGATTCAGGAAGCAGATATCTAAATGTGCCTTGTTCTCATGTTTATTTTGTTATGATATTCTCTAAGGCAAAGGAAGGTGAAGATTCCATCCCAAAATCCTCCTTGACAATGAGGACTGTTGGGGCTTGGCAGTGTTAGAGGGGAGACCATTTTAGGTCCATTTCAAGGTGAAAATAGTTAAATTCTATAAACAGTAACAATACAATGAAATTATTGGCTGTGAATGTTAATTTCCTCACAATGAAGTTCTCTATGGTTACTCTAGAGTCCTGTTCTGTCATGTAGCAAGGGTCCAAATCATAAAAAAGAATTTAATATCGCAATTCTGTTTCATTGTTTAATTAATGAAGCGTGATAGATGTTACTTAATTTCCATAACACTTCTGCTCAGCTCTTCAGCCGTGTATTGGTTACAGATTCCCTTTGCACACAGTGAGCATAGGCTGAAAAGGATATTTTATTATTAATGTGAGATTTGCTGTGAGCTGGAGTTACATGCCCAAAGCCTGATTTAACAGTGAATGTAAATGAGATTTTTTGCCTTTTTAAAAGAAAGTATGCTCCCAAGTTTTTCAAGAGTAAGAATGTCCTGGTCATCAGTCCTGGTAAAAAACAGTCAGACAGGCCCACCCTAACACATTATTTAATGACTTCAGCTTAATTACATTCCCCTCCCATCTCCTCTGAGAGAGCGCCCTCTGTCATCAAAAAGATTGGCCCCTCTGCACATGCTCTGTGGGTGCCTGCGTGGGTGTACACCTGTGATAAGGATCTTGTCAGTAGTTTGCATTTGTGGCCTGTATTCTTCTCAAAGGTATTTGGGCACATTTGCATGCAACTGTAGGGGCGGTATACTAGTTCATAAAAAGCTAGCGCAGGTTACCTGTACGTTCAGGTTAACACAGAACAAAATAATAGCTTTGTATCAGCTCAAGTTAAACGTTCCACTCCATGTGTCTTTGAAACATGGGCAGTAGAGAATGTAATTGTGAAAAATTGCAACCCTCAGGTACTCCACTGGTGCTCCCTCTTTAAAACCTCTAAAATATCTGGCTTTGTCACAGTTGCCGATTTTAGGGTGGGAAACATGAAAGTCTTATGAGACTACAGACGTTCTTGCGCTCTCAGCTTCGAAGATTAAAGCTGTCTTATGGAGGACATTTTTAGCTGAGTAAACATGTTGTGTAACAGAAAGTGGCTACTGTGACAGGGTGGGGCAGAAGGAAATATTGAGAAGAGGGCAGCAGTACCCTCTTTGATGAGGTACTGCAACCGCTCGACAATTTGGAGAAATGCTGCTAGAAAAGGTATTTGTAATTGTAATTTTTTGTTGCTTGTTTGTCTGAGTTTTCCCCTCTAGAAACAACAATATGAGCTTGATTTCCAGTTAAGGTGATCTTGATCCTTGATTTCACATGCTGTGTCAGTCTCAGTGACTCAAAAATAATATAAGGGTTATTTCACAGACAAGTGCAAATTAGAATGAGCTTTCACGAGTGCAGTTTCATCCCTTGTTCATTACTGCCCACTAATTAAGTGCAATTGTTGCAAAGGCAATATTTAAATCCAACCAAGATTTCCCTTTGATAAGGAGTGGCACAGCTTGTCCTCTTAAGGCAGGATTATTTTATAAGAAGCTGTTGAGGGTTTTGGGCAGTGCTGAGAACAGCTGTCAGGTTCTGTATAGCTGGGAAAATGAATGAGGTTAGAACAGAGTGGTTCTTCAGAGGAAGAGCACAGCCTGTGTGCATGAAAGTGAATGAATCCATGGCTGTCTTTCTAAACAGAGCCGAGCAGTTTTGTAAAGAGGAGGAAGTGGGGGGTGTGTTATGCAGCATCTTCAGGGAGTCGGTTATTAAGCTGAAGAAGCCGCGTCTGGTTGGGGAAAGAGCCTCACAGCTGGGATCGAGGAAGTGAGTTTTTTAAAACTTTGACAAAGCTGGAAACCGCCTATTTTTGATCGAGAAGAGCTTCTCTTTGTATGAAGCATCTGCTCACGCTTAGAAAGTGCCTGGAACTGACTTGAATTGATGTTTGGAACAAATGAATCCTCTGTAGCTTTATAATTTATCATATTTTCGTCATAAATATAGTGACAGAAAGATAGGATGAGTTAATTTGCTTGTTAATTCAGTAGTGTCTGTTTCTTTTGTGAGCTTCCTGATAGATTTTAGCAAAACGTCAGGGATGGGAACTTGGTTTCATTTCAATAAAAGCAACCCCATATTCAAACCAATTGCTCCTGGCTGTCTGTAACCAATACACATACTGATGCTGTTGTGTGAAGCAGCCATAGAAGGGGAGAAAAGCATGAGTCTGGCGTGCACTAATACACTGCCAACTGATTGATCTCTGGGGTGTCACCACCCTTATTACTTGCTTGACAGTGACAAGTTCTCTCCTCTACCTCCTGCGCTCTGTCCTCAGGCTTTGTTTTGTCAGTTTAGTTTTGTCCTGAATGGCTGTCTCAAATCTGCTTTCTTCCTGATCCGTACTGTCTGATCTTACGGACTCTTTGTGTTGTGAACTTTTCTCCCAAGGTTAGCACAGCTCAATTGACCACTTGGTCAGTCAGACGATTTTATTTGGTGAGGAGTCCATTGCATTGCCGCCATCATGGAAGAGTTCTCAGGTGGTGATGGGTTCAATTTTACTTTAGGATGTATGTAAATAATGTGGAAAGTCCTGTCCACGTAGATTCAGTTTGATCTGTAGTTTCAATTTGGCCAATTCTGTGTCTGACTTTGTACAATCGGATACAGAGGCTGTAGCAGGTGGTGGATTCAACACTGTGGATTCAGCCTGAAGAGGGATTAGCATGTACCATTGGGCCCTTTCTTGACAGGCACTACATCTGAAGAGAGAGAACAGAAGGCGATGGCGTAGTCATTTAGCTGATGTGTTCTGCCTCCACATCCCAGCATCAGCCTGTACAACTTGTAGGGCCTCTGCAGGCTGCTGACAAAAGATTTGGAAAAATGGGTTTTATGTGATTTTCCATTGTCTGTGTTCAAATGCCGGGCCTTTTCTGACTGTAGAAAGCAAATCCCTTAATTACTTTGTGGAGTTGAGTATTGTCGCTTTGACTAAAGGGCTTTAGATGCTGCCGAAAACTAAATGGTTCAAACTTACTGTGTCTTTTAGGCATAGACTGTGTGCTGAAGTAGATTGCTGTGATAATCGTTGTGACTTTCTCTGCCCTTCAGAACTGCTGATAGTGGTTGGAACTTCGATAAGGAGCGTTTGAGGGACGCGTTTCATTCTCTTATTTCTTATAATAGGTGGGGTTAGGATTGGGGCTGTGTTACCTGGTTGAAGCAAATTCTGAGCTCCGTTCATTGGTAGAGGACTGAATATGTATGTCACCTCTCACAGTGGTGAAAATTGTAAAAAATTATGTAAAAATGATATCTCATGCTCTTGTGTGTCTAGCATCTGATGCCAAGGAGCAGCAGTTCTGGATGAATCAGCTGCAGACCTGTGCCAGACGCCACTCTGACAGCAGTGCGAAGGTACGTACAGCCATCATTCAAGCCTTAGCCCTAACCTTAGCCTAGCTTCCTGAGTGCATTGCATATTGGGCACACGAGGATGTGTGTATTAGACTGCAGCACAAATGCTGAAAGTGGTCTGAACTTGACGAGAGACATTCTAAGGAGGGATTAATTTAAAGTGAACCAACTTAACCCAGCAGTGAGATTTTCCAGTAAAGAATGAGTACATACGTTTTGTGCACAGACAGCAGATTTCATATCCACAGTGCCTTTTATATTTAAATTATTACAATAATAGCTTGGCTAACGAGGATAAATCGCAGCAATAAAATAAAAGCCAACGTAGACGACACAAGGATTAAACATAAAGGTCTACAAGCAGGTAACAATGTAAGAATGGAAGAGACACAGTTAGGTAAACTAGTTAAACGCGCAAGTGGTCAGAAATGTGTACTCGCACAAGGGCCCAGAAACGTGGAGCAGAGCACCACTGTGCTGGACCAGCACAGAGCGACACCTGTGGGGCGCTGCCATGTTGCAAGGCTCTGCGCAGTGGCGTGCTTATGCAGGTGTTTCTGCAGCTGTCCGCCAAGCCGAAGCTGCTTATTATCGCTTATTAAGCTGTTCAAAAATATTCACAGCCACCGGCAACAGTTAATTTCTCCTCACGGTTCTCTTTTCTCGATCCAGAAATGTCTGTACTTCTCCCCTGGCGGCCCTCCCACACTCCTCCCCGCTACCCCCCCTCTCCCCTTCACCCGCCCCCGTACCCCACCCAGGCCCAGACAGGCAGTCTGTTTCAATAACATCCCAGGCAGCGGTAATGAGGAGTGCGGACCTGTGCCAGGGTCCATTGGCGACGGCATGTGAGCCTGAGCCACGCCCGCTGTTCCGTCTCCAAATGCTTTATCGACCGCTCCGGGGCTGCCAAAGGTCAAACGTGGCATAAGTCACTGTCTGCCACCCAGACTGCCCTGCTGATCAGGCTGCTTCCTCAGCCGGGCAAACTTCTGTAGTTAGGGGCCGAAAGGTGCTAAAGGTTTTCTGTGTCCTTCGTGATCGAGCGCCAGTTCCCCCGTGCCGGCGATGTCACAGATACTGCCTGTCTCAGGAGGTTTTTATACTGTACAAAGGTTCCAATTGCACAGACATATTTTATTGCCACTGAAAAATATAAAGCCGCTTATGAGGTAAAGTGCTTAGGTTTAGCATCGCCAGCACTTCGGTGGCTAAACAAAAAACCTGCCTCGAATATTTGCACATTAAATATGAAGTCTGAATATGAAGTGAGTCTGCAGGCTGCTCTGTCAGGATGGTGAGCCTGCAGGTTATGGTATCAGGATAGAGGGTCTGCAGATTATTGTCTTTGGGCTGTGACTGGGCGGTTACTGTGTTGGCACAGCAACCCTGAGCTCACTGTATCTGGAGAGTGGTCTTGCAGACCATGCTTACAGGAAAGACATTTATGTACATTGCAGTAGCAGTGTAATGGGATGGTGTGTTACACATTGCAGTAGCAGTTTAATGTAATGGTGTGTTGTGTACATTGCAGTAGCAGTGTAATGGGATGGTGTGTTACACAATGGGATGGTGTGTTGTGTACATTGCAGTAGCAGTGTAATGGGATGGTGTGTTACACATTGCAGTAGCAATGTAATGGGATGGTGTATTACACATTGCAGTAGCAGTTTAATGTAATGGTGTGTTGTGTACATTGCAGTAGCAGTGTAATGGGATGGTGTGTTACACATTGCAGTAGCAGTGTAATGGGATGGTGTGTTGTGCACATTGTAGTAACAGTGTAATGAGATGGTGTGTTACACATTGCAGTAGCAGTGTAATGGGATGGTGTGTTGTGTACATTTTAGTAACAGTGTAATGAGATGGTGTGTTACACATTGCAGTAGCAGTGTAATGAGATGGTGTGTTACACATTGCAGTAGCAGTGTAATGGGATGGTGTGTTGTGTACGTTGTAGTAACAGTGTAATGGGATGGTGTGTTGTGTACGTTGTAGTAACAGTGTAATGGGATGGTGTGTTGTGTACGTTGTAGTAACAGTGTAATGGGATGGTGTGTTGTGTACGTTGTAGTAACAGTGTAATGGGATGGTGTGTTGTGTACGTTGTAGTAGCAGTGTAATGGGATGGTGTGTTGTGTACGTTGTAGTAACAGTGTAATGGGATGGTGTGTTGTGTACATTGTAGTAACAGTGTAATGGGATGGTGTGTTGTGTACGTTGTAGTAACAGTGTAATGAGATGGTGTGTTACACATTGCAGTAGTAGTGTAATGGGATGGTGTGTTGTGTACATTTTAGTAACAGTGTAATGAGATGGTGTGTTACACATTGCAGTAGCAGTGTAATGAGATGGTGTGTTACACATTGCAGTAGCAGTGTAATGGGATGGTGTGTTGTGTACGTTGTAGTAACAGTGTAATGGGATGGTGTGTTGTGTACGTTGTAGTAACAGTGTAATGGGATGGTGTGTTGTGTACGTTGTAGTAACAGTGTAATGGGATGGTGTGTTGTGTACGTTGTAGTAGCAGTGTAATGGGATGGTGTGTTGTGTACGTTGTAGTAACAGTGTAATGGGATGGTGTGTTGTGTACATTGTAGTAACAGTGTAATGGGATGGTGTGTTGTGTACGTTGTAGTAACAGTGTAATGGGATGGTGTGTTGTGTACGTTGTAGTAACAGTGTAATGGGATGGTGTGTTGTGTATGTTGTAGTAACAGTGTAATGGGATGGTGTGTTGTGTATGTTGCGGTAGCTTTGTCCTCGGGCCTGCCCGGGAACACCAGTCTCCATGCTGCACGGGCGGCGTCTCCATCCCTGGCGGGAGTCCCTCGTGTAGCCGCTGCGCTGCCTCGTGCACGTGTGCCGCACGCACGACTGCGCTGGAGCGCGGCGCCTTCACGCTCAGTATCGTTTGCCTCTTTGCCCTTTTTGTTTTTACTCAGCTGACAGGTTTAAAAAGTAAACACAGATTGCGGTCGCGAAACGAGACCTTGAAGCTGTTTGCTCGTTTTGCACTGAGGCTTTCGCAGCTAATCAGCCTTCTCCTGAGCTGCACCCAGGTGCTAAATTCAGTACTACTGCAAGAATTCCAGCCTTAATTAAGCCTGCTCAGATGATGTCACGCTAACCGAAGTAAATGCTGTTGCTGAGTAAATGATCACTTTGATGTGTGAGGAAGGCTACTACACTTCTTCTTCTTTTTTTTTGATTCAGCTGCGAAAGCTGAAGGGGTCCGATGAGCACCTCTATGTGGAGAAGACAGGGAATGGCCAGGAGGGAATGGTGAGTGACCTCTTCAGCAGGGACATGTGTGCACATCTCCATGCACTAATTACCCTTTTTCATACCAGATCAGATCAATATATATTTACACTAGATATATCTGCCTATACATCCCTGCATGTATGTGTATACACTGCAAACCTGTACGTGCCTGTACACCTCTCTATACACTGTATGTATACCCTCACACACCTGTGTACATCTATATACACTGTGTATGCGTGCATAGTACGCATACATCCTTGTTGGCATCTTTATACACTAGTTATGCCCTTGCTTGCCTGAACAAATATGTACATACGGGACTCAAAACAAATGCTTACATCTGTGAACATATGCCGGTTACCTCTTTGCACATATCCAGACCTGCACATATGGTGCTGCATGCAGTGCATTTTCTGGCGGAAAGACCTGGACTGGACCTCAGAGCGGTTATAAATGCTGAGCAAGGCGATTAGGGAGTCGCCGTGCATCCATTCCCCTTATTAGCTTAGGGATGATTTCTGCTCGTGCTCCCTGCACAGCAGCTGGGACCAGCGGTGCCCGTTATTGGTTCGGTTTTGCCCCAGGCCATTAAGACGCTCTTAGGGACAGGCTGTTTTCCCAGGCCTTTTCCCACAAAGGAAATTACATTTGCAGAGCTATGGCCCCAGTCCAAGTGAAGTATTTCAGTCTCAAGTACGTGTTTGTATTCCATTGGAGAGGCAAGGCGAGCCTTGCTGGCAAATTGGAAATAAGAAAAGCTGAAACGCTTTTAAGAGGGACATAGTAGTACCGTTCGAGTCAAATTAAGTTGCTTATGTGTTGGGCCCAGTCTGGAACAGATAGCCGTTTCAGTTTTGAGGCGTGGTCTTTCTCTTTGGGTGAGCGATGCTCAGAGAGACTTGTTTTGTTCCGTCTCCACTGTGCCCAGACTTCCTTTTATCCCCTCCCAAATCAGAGATCTGTCAAAGTTAAAGGAAGCAAGTGGGGGATTGCCAATGAGAAATCAGTGAGGAACGTGTCTACTTTACCCCTGGGAAAGGCTTTTGGAACATTTAAAATGGAGTCACCTTGAGCTGAAGTTTGGTAGACAGCGGTGGCAGTGCAGAGGCTTCTAATCATTTTGTGAATCTCCTCTTGTCTTCATTTTATGGAATATTAAGAAAGATCTGTCTAGAAATGACATGATTTATTTGCTGGGCAGACACTTGAATCCGTTCCGACTTGCATAGCTTATGCTTTTAGGTGTTTTACATTTGTAAAGGTTAATATTTTGTGAAATTATTCAGATGAAGTATCTTGCACGGGGGTGCAAACCACAGTGCACCACTTGAGAATCAGACAATCATGGTTTGAAGCCCAGCTCCTTAGCCAACTACTACTCAGTTCTAAGTTTGAAGATGAACAAACAAATACGCCTCCAGGACCAAACCTGAAGTGCCTTAGAGTTTTCAGTTTCAATGACCTACTGAAGCTGCAGGGGCCTGAGGTGCTCAGTGGGCTCAGGGCCACAGGGCGGCTCTGACTCATGATTCCTCCTCTCTTAGGGCTCCTCCTCCTCCTCATCTGGTCGGACCCACAGCTTTGTGTTCCTCCCTCCCTCCTCCTCGCCCGGGACGCAGAGACACTCGGTCCACCCCGGGGCGCCCAATAACATCGTCACCATCACCCATCACAAGTCACCGGCCGCCGCCCGAAGGGCTAAAAACCAGTACCCTGGGAGGCTCATGGAGGTCAAAGAGGTAGGGGCCGCTGCGCATGTTTAATGAGCCGTCTGCCTGCCCGCCTGCTTTTACTGCATCCCTGCCCCTCAGATGCCTAGTGTGGAAAAGGTGTGTGCTGCTGCTGAGCACTTCGCTTAGCTCTTCAGTTCAGGTTCAGTTCTGGGTTCAGGCTTAGGCCTACTCTTCCTGCTGTTTCTGAATCGGTGCACAAACCCACACCGTGTGTAGAAATGGGGGAATTTGAATGAACCCCATACTGAAGATCAATCCAAGTGTAGGTCTGTAGGCTCTGTCAGGTGGCCGTAAGTGGGGAAAATGAGAGTTATGTCTCCGCTGCATCACTAATAGCAGCACTGAGCTTTGTACGCCAAAAGTGAAATATAATGGTGCTACACCGTTGACAATATTTCACTAAGAAACAGAGAAGCTGTGCTCAGCAAGTTCTGCAGAAATGTAGTGGGCTTAGCTTCTGTGCTGGCTTTGGCATAGGTCTTTTGTAAAGGTTTGATTTTATTGTTATATATTTATTTATTTTGAATTAAAATGGATGGCTCATCCTGAAAAGCTGAAATATTTGATGACAATTTTTGACTTTGCACATTTTTTCCTTGGAAGTAAATTTTGCAAATTTATGATTTGTTGGCAACCTGAATTATAAAGCTTGGCTGTCTTCTAATTTAAGAAATAATATAAAAAGCACAAACTGTGAAATCAGCTGAAGATTAAGAGGTAGAATGTTGACTCAGAGTTATTTTTGCAGTCTTTCAAAAAAATTTGCATCTGTGTGATGGATTTGCTAGTGTATTTGAATGAAGCCGATTTAGCCAAGGGTGTATAAGGCAGAATAAGGCAATAGAGTAATATTCTGTTAAATCTAGCAGAATTGCCTTATTTTTAAGCTGTATTCAGCAACTGTCTTGTCTCTGTCAGCAAGCTGCATGCTTCTCTTTGACGTGTGGATGCAGTGTTGTTTTTTTACTGCCCTTCAGGATCACATTCATCTGTTTGTTATGGTGGAATTTTTATGGATGTTACAGCAAGAAAATAAATATCTGCCTGTTGAATGATGCAAGGTTGAGTCCTTGACTGGATTCAATCATCATTTGTTCTAAACTTTGAATATAATTTAAATGTGATTATCGGCTCTTTAAATTATAAGCTAGGGAGTCCAGTAATCACCAGCCTCAATTAGAAACGATTGCACTGAGAAAAATGTAAAACTTAAGTGAAGGGCTACTTCTTAAAGCACTTATCCAACCTGTCAAGTATGCTGATAGTCCACTTAAAGTTTATCATATAATTGCTTTTCCACCTCAAGTGTTTGTAAACCTAAAAGATGGCTTCAGTAATCCGCTTAGTGTATATAATGTCTTCAGTGAGTGACTTTAACATCTCAGCATCAAGGTAACCGTGTTAGAGATTTACGTGTGAAAGGTCAGTAGCATTCTGGAATTGCACAAAGCGTTAGTCATTTCATACACAAAGTCTCTACATGACATTGCCTTTGTCCACAAAGGGCTCTGTAAAGCATCGAATACTGCATCTGCATTGTGTGGAATGAACCATGAATTAACCACTGATCCAAGATGATGCCCATATGTGGAAAAACCCCCTCCCTTTGTCTGTGTTTGAGAAATACACTGGAGAGGGTTGTCATGTGGAGAGAGATGAAATATAATGGATAAGAAGCTGATCTTGTAACCTAAAGGTAAACGGTTCAATTCCCAGCTTGGACACTGCTGTTATACTCTTGAGCAAGGTACTTAACTTGAATTGCTTCAGTATATATCAAGCTGTGTAAGTGGATGCAGTGTAAATGTGCTATCTAAAAAGTTGTGTAAATTGCTCTGGATTAGCGTCTGCTAAATGCCTGTAATGTATTGTATGCTACAAAACCAGTCCTGCTGGCTGTCATTGGAAAAATATCTTGCTTTAAATAAAGCCAAGATTTGGCTTTAGAGTTTCTTGCCTGGTATACTGGGTTTGGAGAAAGGTTTTGCTAGGTAGACAGTATGTGGAGGGAGGTTTTTCCAGGTAAAGACAGGACTTGGAGCAAATTTTTTTCAAGGCAAAGACAGAATTTAGAGAGCAGTTTCTGGCAGGTAAAATGGTGTTTTTCAAAGGCCAGAAGTCTAAAGTCAGCCATCCAGAGTTGTCCTGTTTCCAGGGCTCTCTACAGAGTCTGTGTGGCACAAAGAGCGTCTTTATGCTCGGTTACCGGACTGGGGCCTGCTGACCTTCAGCACACCGAGCCTGCTGTAACGCTGACTGCTCTCTGGGAGAAAGGGAGAGAAAGAGGGGACCTGTTATCGGACGCCCCAGCAGCGCGCAGGTCGTGGCTGAAAACAGGCAGCTCAATCGCAGCTTTATCTGGACCAGCAGGCTGACTGAATGCCAGTAAGGACACACCGAATGCAGGGCTGTCCAAACCGAGCCTACCCCCTTGTAAGGCTACACAATCCCCCTTTAGTGAATGTTTTCTTTGTTGAACACAGCGGATGCTTTCAGGGGATGCCGTGTGCTTCTCGAGCCATTTAGCTCCAGTGCAGCAGGTAGTTTAGCTGTGGCCGTGATAAAAGGGAAACGCACAAGATTACATGGCATTTCATGGGTGGTTAATGGCCCTCAGTTAACGCTTGGATTTATTTATTGTGCAGTAAACCGTTTCCTTCTGAACTGGAGTTTAGGGGCGGGGAGAGGAATTTGTGTGGATATTTGATTTGACGTGAGCAGCTCTGCTGGTTAATTTTTCACAAAGGCTCACTCATGAGTTGATGTACACTGAGGCTAATTCAATTTCTCCTTTGCAGAGATTCAGTGCAGTGGAGATCTAATTTTTGAAGTAGAACTTTAGGGTCCATTCAACAGATTATTCATTTACTCAAGTGGTTTTTAATAAAGGCTGATGTGATTATAGTTTTACAACACATATTTTTAAGATGTCCTTAAGACCTCCAGGAAACCTGAGCACTTTCGGGACGAGGGGAGATCAAAACCTGATTTGCCAATATTTTCAGCTGTTGGTACATTATACAAAGGTTTTTTTTTGTATTTTTTTCAGAATTAAGGATTACCTTGTAAGAGAGGTTTTGCTTGTAAGAGAGTTTTATTACAGTTAAGTAACGGTTTGGTGTAGGTTGACTTCCTGCTCGTCCCCTTGCCTGGTACCTGTTGGTTTTGTGGTAGCCTGGGAATTACCTGTTGAGTGAAAACTCACTGATTGGCTGAGCACTGTGTGCACAGTATGACATACTAATTCATAAATGAAAATAACCAAGTAATTTTTGTGCTGCATGGACAGATTGGTTCTGTTCTGTGTGTGGGGAAAACCTTAGGACACTGCTGGCAGAGAATTGGGTCTTTGCACTGATGATAACCCCTTTAACAAACATGTTGCATTCTTGGACTTTTATGATGCATTTTTCCTCATGTTCCTGTTTATTACATTTTTTACATTACATTTATTTGGCGGACGCTTATCCAAAGCAACGAACAATAAGTCGTTGTGTGCTTGTGTATGTTGTGTGTGTGTGTCTGTGTATGTATATTGTCTATGTGACAACATGAGAAGAATAAAAATGATAAAGAACAGAGTCAATATGCAAAGGGAAAGATCACGATAGCTTTTTTCAGGTGTGTGGAAAGTCCCCGATCCCTCTCTGACACACGATACCACACGCACTCACCCTTACATGTGCACATCAACTCTGATGTTGCATTACTGCCAAAGAGGCTGCAGTGCTTCATATTCACCTGTGTGTGAAGTCGGAGCGCTGTGAACTGTGTAAAGGCCATGCATAGTGCATGCTTTCCGCTTGACCTTTCTGCACAAAGCCAGCTGGACTGAATGTGAAGAGGCTTTAGCCCAGGGTACCGCTCTGGTCCAGTGGAGAGAGGTTTCAATTCCCATTTGCTGAGAAGAAGCTGCATTACCCTTATTTCCTTCAATGCCCTTTTCTTTTCAGGGGATATGTCTATTCATCTCTCATTTTATGCTCAGTGCTTTTTTTTCTATTCTATACTTTTATGCTCAGCACGAAGGCAGTTTCTATTCATTGTATATTTTTCTTACATGTGTATTTCCTTTCAGTGCGTATTTCTGTTAAGTGCTCTTTTCCTGTTCAGTGCATTTAGCCTAACTAAAATGACTATTGTGGAGAATTCCTGTCATCAGTTGGAAGAGGAACTCATCTGCTATTAATTAGTTTGAACCAAAATTGATACAGATTGTGAAACTTGAATGTTTTGTTCCATGTTAGCTGAGGGATATTATGTTTACAGAACTGAGGAAAACAGATGCTTTGGTTATAGTATTGCACAATTATTTGTCTCACAAGGTCTTGTGAGACAAAGTAGAGTGAAGTGTTCAGTTCTAAACTTTGTTTAAAAAATTGTTGTTCCCCGAAAGCTCTCGGTCCAACATATCATTCGTGACCATTTTTTGTGTCAGGTGACCACTCCTATATGCCAGTGTTCCAGGTAAGTCAAACCCCCCCCATCTCACAAATACAAATCACCCCCCCCCCATTCGTGTCTGAGACTCCTCCAAAAGTTCCATGTTGCCAGTTTCCATTGTACAATTCCTGTAAAATTTAATCTGACATTCAGTGTACATTCAAGGTGTTCATGCTGCTGTGCAGAGACACCTGCTGTCACAAGGAATCACTGTCTGTGCAGCCGAATTTGTGTCATGTTATTTTCTAAATTATGCTTGAAGAGTGAGTCATACAGGAATAATAACTCATCCCTGCATACGGGGATCGAAATAAACAAACTCCAGCGGGAAAACAACTCAGAAGTCTGGATCAAAATTGTTCATCCTCCTATTCCCCCCTCATCTAAAGTAGAGATTGCAATGCGGACCCATGACTGGTTGTTAGGGTAATAGTGCAGTTAGTGGAATTCAGGGTCCTGGTAACTCATGGTTTTCAGAAAAGGTGCACTGATCCATCATGCAGATGTTTGCTGGTGAGCAGCTGATCATTTCCTCCCTGCAGTGGAAAGGGAGGGGTGGGGTGAGTTTGGCGTATCCTGACTCTGCTGTGTTCCCCCGGTCCCAGATCATGACCCAGGTGGAGGGCCAGCAGAAGAGCCTGGTGCATTCCATCGAGTCGCTGCCTGCCCGCGGGCCGCTGTCCTGCCTGGACCAGGACCTGCTGCTGCTCAAGGCCACCTCGGCCGCCACCCTCAGCTGCCTGGGGGAGTGCCTGAACATCCTGCATCAGAACGTCACCCAGGTGACCCAGCAGAACCAGAACCGCGGCCCGCCCCCCGGTGAGTCGGCCCCGGGCCCCCCGCTGCTCGCCCCCCCGGGCCCCCCAACATCGAGCCTCCCGCCCCCAGAGCCCAACAAGGGCCACGCGGAGGTAGACTGTGACTCCTGCCCCTGTCTGTCTGGACCTATCCACCTGAGTTTATGCAATAAATGTTGCTGAAAGATGTCGAAAATCCGTTTTTTTTTTGTTGTTGTTGTGTTGGTCGCCTGTCTTATTCTGTTTGTTTTTTTGAATGTTCGTTTTGTTTGTTGTCCCCCCACCCCTCCTGAAACAGTCCTGACGGTGGGCTATTTCTGGTCAGCCTGTTTACAGTAAGGAGCCAAAGCGTTCAAGATGGTCTCGGTCAGTCCAAGCTGGCATAACGCTGCTCAGTGTGTGTTTGTGTGTGTGCGGAAGTGTGTGTATGCCTGCATGTACTGACGATGGACTAATTTCATGCCAAAGAAATCATTTACAGTGCCTACTGCCTAATTGTCTGCCAACATGGAACAAATAAAGACCTTTTGAAAGCAAAACCCCAGCGGCCGTAAGGTGGTGACTTCTGTATGTGTTGAAGGCCATCCAAAGTGGTGTGGGAGGGTGGGGCGGTCTGGGCCCCCCCTATCTGGGACAGACGGGGGCGTTATGTCCCGGTCCTGCATGGAAATCTGCTCCTGTACCCTGTGTCAATGCTGCACTGTGAGCAGGATGCGCAGAAAGAATCCGCCAGGGTTCACGTTCTGAACAGCTCTGTTCCACTTCCTGTTTTTTTTGATGGGTGTGGTGCCAGTGCCGAGTCTTCACACCACTGCGACAGATGTGGTGGTGCTACAGGGTGACTTTGCCACAGGGCTGGTTCTAGAGTGATGATGTCAGCCATATCACCATGGTGCTGCTGCCCAGTGGATCTCCTAGGTGACCCAGACGTGCTACACCCTGGCAGAATTGCTGGGCAAGGGGCAGACCTGACGTGGCATCATTCAACAAGGAGCGCATGGGGCTGAAGTGTCTCCCATTTAACATTTCAATCCACATGGCACGGGATGGTTCTTCGGTAATGGTTTTTATTCATTTATGCTGACTAAATGAATATGGAGGGTTCTCTGAGGGATTGTGTCAGAGTCGATGATTGAAGAGGTTTGCCTGCTTGTTTGCACGGCGCCCTGGAGGCTATGAATGAACACTCTTTAGCTTGGCCTGCCGTTCGGAAAGCTATCGCATGCTCTGAGGTGATTTTTCTTTGAGGGAAGTTCTGAGTCTGTGGCGCTCCTCAGAGAGGCTGTTGTGTCGCAGCACATCCACTGAGGCGAGGCGAGGGCAGGGCCTTGCCATGCTTGCTGTTCTGTTTGCTGATATCATATCCTCATTATTATTAGAACGCAGAACCCGCCTGGTCATAGGTCTTGCACGTTGCGCATCATCGATGACATTTTCAGCTGTAAAATGCCTGACCTTACATGCTTCTGCACGGCATCTTGATTTGCATATGGCTGCCTTTTGCTACTGTTACCGGATGATGATAGATGTTAGTGACATTATTGCCTTTTCTCAGGAAACATGTTAATACATGTAATCGTAAGTAGAATACATGTAATATATAATACATGTAATAGTATAAAATGTCCTTCCATATTGTAAGTACTATTTCTATTGGCTTTGACATAAAGTACCTTCGTAAGGCATGTGACAGCAGTGTCCTTTGCTGGGCCGAAGCCCCCTGACCACTGCAGCACCCGGATGTTGAGGGTCCGGCAGACAGGAAGCATGTGTTATTAGAGCCCCCCCCCCCCCCCCCCCCATCAGGGCAGACCCACTCTGGGCTCCGGGCTCCACTCCAGCTGCTTCAGTGGAACGGGTCGGTCCATTACGAATATGAGATGCATTAAATTTAACTGGGGTTGAGCTGATGGCCTTCTGGAACGCACTCTCCTGACAGGGTCCTCGTCCCCCCACTGGCTTAAATTGGATCCTGATGTATTGCAGCCCAAATGTGAATAATTTGTGTGGAAATGCATTTGACTGGAGGATTTCTTAAGGTCAGACCGAGTCAAAACTAGCCACACCAACATGGATTTTGAGAGCTACTATGGCAGTCTTATTACACAAACTTAAGCTGTGTATTTTGGATTAATGAACTTAACCTACAATATTTCCTATCTAAAATCCTTATACATTTTACTTCAGACATGAAAGCTAAAGTGAAATTCTTCACATTTTTAGTTTCTTCCCTTCTTTGAATTGTCCCAAATCCTGTGAAACATGAAATTGTGAATATGAAATATATAATTTAATAATCATGTTTTCATGGTTTCACCTGAATATAAGCCAGGTAGTAGTAGCCCTGGTGCAGGATTGTATTGATGTAACATATGCGGATGCACAGAGGCAGAACAGTGTACACAATGCATTCTTTTCATAGGAAAATAACTGAGCTGAAAATAATGGCCCGATAACAGAAAAACTGCTATTTCTTCTTCCCCTGACTTCCATGCCCTCAAACATGGCACACAGGATTTGATGTGTAACCCGCTCCTGGAAGCATTGCTCAAGGTCTCGGAGGTAAAGATCAGCACTCGTGCGGGTTTTTTAAAAATGGGTGTGTGTTGCGGCCATCTTTTCTCACGTAGAGTACAGGTGTGCTTGTGTTTCAGCAGTTGTTCCTTTTTTTTTTTTTTTGAAGGGCCAGTGAGGTTGCCTCTCTCCATCTCAGAAGCCTTGACTCATTTTGGTGATGGCGTTTAACTGTCTGAAGCAGAATTCCAGGTCCGGAGCGGTGGTGCTGCCCGTGGTACTGCCCGTGGTCTGGCTGACTCGGGGCGGTGCTTTCACTTCAGCAGGGGCTTTTGTGTCACCAACGGGAGCGTTCTGAATGTTGTGAATAATAAAAGTGGATATTATGGGGTGTTTCAGAGTGTGCTGCATGGCTGCGTTGTTATGAACTGTAAATTAACATCATGTTGCTCTGTTTAGGCCATGATTGGATTTTGCCATTGACATAATTAAGGTGATTGGATTTTCAGACCAGTTCAGAGTGACCTACAGGAGTAGTTGCTTCATCTAGTGTCTGTACACATGCATACACACACACATACACACGTGCATGGTCCCTACCCATTTCACCTCTTCCTACACATCAACAAACTGAAGGGTATGCTGGAAAAACTTGATAACCCACTAGTCTTTTGATATTTTCCATTTCAGATATATAACGGGGACCACTGTTTATTTGGAAGATAAAATATCTCACTCCTGAACATTTACAGCCTATGTTTTTAAAGAAATTCTAAATATATTTCTGATATATCACTAATTAATTTTTTGTCTTTATATTTTAGAAAATAAATCAAAGTTCATAATATTTCAAAATAAAAGTACTTCCTTCACATGTAATGCCATATGAGCGATGCTTTTACTTTCCCACCGGAGACATAACTAAACTTTGCACCCTTTGTGTAATCCTCTCACAAAATAAGGTTAAGATTCCAAAAATGGAAGCATGGTGTGAGTTATGAAATCTTCAGAGGGAGCCAATTAACAACGTCTTCATGGGGAGCCTGTTTCTTTCTCGCTGTGCTGAACGCCCCCCAGGTGTCCTTCTCTTTTGCCTCTTGGCAGGTCGAGCGCTCCCAGACTGAACTAATCAATGCAGGATTGGGAAGCGGAGCCTGGCTTTCAGTGCATCGGTCCGGGTTGCTTCTGCCTCCTTCCTTCTGTCCGTGCTGCAGCCCCGCGTGGTCCTGACGCGCCGCTCTGTTGTCCCGGTTACAGACGCTGGCCCTGATTGGCCCGAGCCCAAGTCGCCCGCGGTGCAGCGGATGAAGAACGGCAGCCTGAGCTCCCTGGCCTCGGCCGAGCCCTCCCCCGCCCTGCGGAAGAAGAGCCTGCCCCCGGGCGCGGAGGTGAGCCCATTTCCTCTCAGAGCGGAGCGTCAGCGGAAAACACCTGAGGGGTCCTGTGACTCCTGTGTAGTAACATATCTTGGGTGCAGTGTGCCTTTAGTGCACTATCTTTGCTGGGTTTGAGAACCTTGTACAGGATCTTTGAGGTTATATGTCATATAGCGTCTAGGATAGAGATTGCCTGTAGGACTGTGCTTGAGGGGAAGTGGAGTAATGCATCTGTGCTAGGGCTCAGGTTATGCGCCGTACTGTAGGGCAGATGTTCCGTGTTGTATCTTTGATGGGGTGAGGTGCTAAGCCGTAAATCTTTGCTCTTTGCTCAGGCTGCGATATGTCAGCAATAGTGTTTGGCCTATATATACGAACCTGAGATGAATAGTTACACATGCACACTAAACGCTCCCGGGTGATTTATTACAACAAAAAAAGAAACAACCTTTTCTCCCAGGCAATCTAAGACAGTTTAGGGAGAAACTGTGTCCTGTTGTTCTAAATCACTCCAGGGTATTTAAAAGGTGTGTCTTTTTTTTGCTTGATGACTTTTTGTCACCCTGCACCTGCACTAATTACTTCCTGGTGCAATGACTTCCCCATTCTCTGCACCATATCAATCAATCAATCAGTCTTTATTTATGGAGAACATTTCATACACTTCACACATTTCATATGAGAACGTGACGGTGTGTCTGGAGATAAATCTGCTTTATTTACCCTCGGCTTGCTGATTGCACGATGGGATCGTTCCTGTGATCGTGCCATAAAAGCTCATACCAACCGGGTTGTGCGAGAAGCCCACTTGAGGGGAAAAAATGAATAAGAAGTGGAGTGTAAATGTCGTGTTCCGCTCGTGAAATCGTTTTATCTCTGCATGCGGTGGCTCACGCAGTCCCCAGTGCCATTACTGCCGTAGCCTCTGAAACGCGTCGTGGCTGGTTATTCCAGAGTACTGGCAGCCGCTGAATCTGAAGCTCGCATGCCGCAGTAATGAGAAGGTAGCGTGCGCACCTGTTTATTTTTAGGAGAGGCCCAGGGCATTCTGCGCTGTTCTGGCTGCGTTAAGACTGCTGCGCATTGCGCTGTTGAGCTCAAAGACGGGTAGCACACATCCGAACATGAACCCCCCCCCCATCTAGCACCCTTACCAGGGTGAAGAAAGATCACTGCTCTTTGAGTATCAAACACTACACCTCACCAGGGAAATAGGGCAGCTGGGGCCTGTGGAACTCTTTGAGTGGGAAAAGATCTTAAGCCCGAGATCGAGTCTCAAAATTAGAATCCTGAGAAGAACCCCTTGTGTATTTAAACCTGTTTTCCATTTTTAGAATAGTTTTTCTATAATGGGGTCTTCTTTGGTTGTGAATAGGAGGAGTTGGCGTTCAGGCACTAGTCATTGTCCAAATGTAATTCAAAAGGAATTTAGTCATGGATACAATTAGCATTTGACACTGAAATTAGAGTGATGAAATATTACCATTTACACCATTGCCCTTTATGGTATAATATTAAATATTTTGAGACGGCAAAGACATGACAAATCTTCTGGGGCAATTATGTGTCCATCATATGTTATAATGCGATTAGTACTTGTATTACAATTTCACCAAGATTAATTTAATACCACGGCACTCATTTACACTATGCAGTGAGTAATTGGAACTGAAATAAATAATTAAGCAGGAAAAAGACATTGTATATGTGACATATGGCCAGACTAGAAACTCATTCCATATGATTTTTTTAAGGTGATTAAATGTGATGAAAGCATAATAGCTTTGCAACTCAAAGCTTGTGACCTTGACGATGTATGGCTGTACTGTGACCTTGCTGTCTTGCCTTTCTTCATACGTAGTTAAACTGTTTTTCTGGTAAATGTCAGGAGAATATGCAAGGCATGATATTGTAATGAGTTAAGAGTGTGTACTCAAATAGGAGCTCGACTTTGCTGAATTATTTCTGCAGTATAGGTAATGAACCTGATTCTGTTGTTCCTAGTCTGTAATTGCATTCTATGGCTCTCTCAGATGGGAGGTGTCTGTGCTTCTACTGTTTCACATTTGGCTATGAGAAATTCCACTTACATGATTATAATAATATACCGTCATTTTGTGATTGTTACCCTACCTGTTGCTCTAGATAACATGGATACCATTTGATTTATGCTTTTAAATCCAGTGTTTTTCAGACTGCTCTAAATGCAATTGTGATTTAAGTTATCTTTCCAGCTGTCATTCATATTCGTATATATGGGGGAATTGCAGGCATAGGTTGTGTGTTAGTAATTTCTACTCTGAACTTTTTAAAACTACGTTTCTGTGACATAATATTTGAAAAATTGTGTAGAAATGAATTGTTGTGAAAATGGTATTCACTGTGCCCGGTTTACCAGTGTTGTCACCTATATGTTTAGTTTTGCTTCCTGTTTAAACATGACTGTCTTGCCATCCTCTCTAGTACACTGTGCTTTTAATAAATAAATAAGTATTTGTTGTACAGTAGAGTTGTTTCAGTCTTCCCAGTCAGAGTGTAGAGATCGACATTTAGCATGTCCTTTGGCTTTTTTGCAGACGTAGAGCAGCTAATTGAAAATAGTTGATAAATGGGAAGCAATGATTGTTCAGTGTGAAGTCGATGTGTATCAATAATTCATCCTCATTTTTACTTCTGGACATACTTACAGTGTCAGGCATATTCATTTATTATGCAAGATTAACCTAACACCTGACCCCTCCTGCAGTCCAGTCCTGGGTCCAGAGAAGGCTGGCAAACAGACCCTTATTTGCACAGGTTGATGATTTTTACAGCATTACCAGTGCACGTACTGCCCTTGCGTGTCCCAAACAAAATGGCATAGAGTCCTGTAGAGGCTGCTGTATTACGAGCCAGCCTCTAGCTCTGCAGCTCAGTGGCCATTTCATAATGATACTGGACACCTTTATGAATTTTATTGTTTATTGTTTATCTCTCCAGTAAAGAATTCATCATAGTTGTGAGCATTAAGGCTGAACCAAAGATAGTCACAAACTTTCCATTTTTTTCATTACCATTGCTGTTGCTTTACATTATTTATATGGTTTATATGGTTTATTTGCACACCAGACAACACACATTCATGCACACACATACACACACATGCACACACAGAGACACACACAAGCACACAAGCACACACACACACACACACACACACGCACACAATAGAAACATCACACACAAAACCATTAGAAACAATCCACATACACGCACACACTCTCTCTCTCACACACTCATACACATGCACACATACACAATAGAAACATCACACACAGAACCATTAGAAACAATTCACGCACGCACGCACGCACACACACCCACAATAGAAACAGAACACATAGAACCATGATGGAAAGAATCCACAATCCAGTGCGTGCACACACACACACACACACACTCACACACTCACACACAAATCAGATAAAGTACCTTGTCCAAAAGTGAAGTGCTACCCCTTTCGTATTTCATGCCTGCAACCTTCTGATGTCAACCTTAGATTCATCATTTATAAGGCACTCGCCCATTATGATGTAATGGACAGTGTGTGAGTGACTGTGTTGTAACCATATGATTAATACTGATATTGCCATAAAGTAGTGACAGTGGTTTTGTGGGAAATGTACCACTATATTTATCTTACTGTTACTGCACCCACATGACAACCTGACTGCTTCTTCAGTTTTTAAACTGATATTTGTGTGGTTTAACGCTTACTATTTAACACTGGGCTATTCTCTGGATAAAGAGACAACAGACAGACAACTGTTGTTGTAATTGTTTTTTAGTTGTCAAGAACATGTCAATACCTATTTATTAATGATATTTGAGGAGAGCAGTTGTTTTGATATAGCAAGTCAATCCACAAGAGTTTTTTATTTTGTGTGCTGTACATCCAACTCATGCATTTTTCTAGCTGTTAGCTGAAGATTGTAATTATAACCAGACCAACAGAACAGCATACGCTGCATATGCTCCACATATGCCGTTCCTTCCGTCCTATGTCCTTCCTTATTCTAGGAGGTTCTGGTGGATTTTGTGTTGATACGGTTGCTATGGCTATACGGTCGTTCCTTCACAAATGTTCATAATTGCCCAGAAAATCTAAACACCATGCCAACATCCGACAGAACGTTCAATATTAAAAGCTTACCATCTGGTTAGCGTGGGCAATCATGAGACCCCTACCTGTGTCATGAGATTCTCCTGTCTTGGGGATAATTTCATGTGCTGGGACATGCAGCCTTTGTTATCTAAACCTCAGTTCCGAGATACCGTCCTTACATGACTTAACAGTGTAAGTCATGACAGAGCCATTCATTGGATTCTTATCTGTGAGGCTTCCTGTGCAAAATGGAGAACGGTAAAACAAGGTGTTAACAGTGGTTCTTTACGGAGTCCATAGATGCGCCAGGCGAAGTGCTCTCGTTATCTTGGTGGGCGGGCGGCCAAAGCTATCTGTGGCGGGGGAAGATGGATGGAAAATGGGCGAGGGGGAGGGGGGGGGAGTACTTGTACTTGCGGTAATTTCATCAGTTTGCCCTCTTGTGATGCCGGTCTGGCGGAAGCTGACATTGCTCTGCCCCGGTGTACTTCAGTATGCTAAACTACTGCCGCTCCTGCGCCAAGCCACATGACAGATTGATTTAGGTTTAGTACAAAAAAAGCTTCAGGTTCAATAAAATTAGTTTTTAAAAAGTACATAAAGAGTTTCAAAAAGTACATGAAGAGAAAACTTTGGCCCGCTGGGACAAATCGCAGGTCTCTTTTACATAGTTCTAAGCTTTTGGCCAGCTGGACTGTGTCAGAGCAGAAGTTACTGTGCAATTAGGTTATCTCAGACAGCCGTTTCTCTGCTATCTGCGTCCATCCCTGATAGGCCACTATAATGTTCTGTAGTAATGGCCGTGTTTTGTGAAGTGTACTGCGTGTAGAATGGGTAATTCATTTGAAGAGATTAAACCCGGGCATGCAGACATTTATCTGTATCTCGTGTATCTGTATCTGCCAGCAGGGGTCACTAAAGATCAGAGAAGAGGGTTATTGCTCTGTTCTGGACTTGAGTGATGTGGAACAGGTTGTATTACTGTAACTTTGTATACAAGGGCTTTTCGCTGCCAAATTGAGTCATTGAAACTGATTAGGCAAACTTTATGGAAAGATGGATTTCAAAAACCCAATATAATTTTTAAAATCATTCTTGGGTAATGCAGTCTAAATATAATGTTTTCATAAGCAGGGAATCACAGTGGTCTTCCTGTGATGCAGAATTCACTCACTGTCCTCTGTGATAAAACATGTCAGTTAGTTTTACTGCGCATTGATTCCCTTTGTCCCCCGAGGACGTGACAGCACTAGAAATGCAACGGTGTCTGAAGACAAAGAATACCTCTGTCAGATCCGAAGTGTGACAGAAGAAGGAAGAATCTGTCTCCTCGGCACTCTAGCATGAACTCCAGCATAGCGCTATACACTCTGCACCATAATTTGAGGACAAGTAAAATTACACTGTGAAAGAGTTCATGGTACATTTGATTCTGTCTTAATGTATGTTGATATACCCAGTCAAGTGTAGACGAGTCATCTAATGTGGAACAGTCTTATTACAGTGTAACAGTTTTACAGTAGCAGCATTATGTTATATTAATCCGTGGGGCGACATAGCTCAGGAGGTAAGACCGATTGTCTGGCAGTCGGAGGGTTGCCGGTTCAAACCCCGCCCTGGGCGTGTCGAAGTGTCCTTGAGCAAGACACCTAACCCCTAACCCCTAACCCCTAACTGCTCTGGCGAATGAGAGGCATCAATTGTAAAGCGCTTTGGATAAAAGCGCTATATAAATGCAGTCCATTTACCATTTTAATCCTGTGTTTGGCTTAACGAATGAAGCAGGGTTGTGTGAGATGCTGCTGCTGTACTAATTCTGCGAGCGATTTTACCCATATTGCATCAGTGAAAATCCATTTGCATCAAAGAGTCCCGGAATGTGTAATATGAGAAAAATGTCACTCCCGATGAGGTGTGCTAGTGGATGCTGCAGCGTAGCTGAGAGAATCTTCAGCTGGGTATGGCACATCTGAGGTTTTGAACACATTTTTTTGGAGATAGGCTTTTTCACACATGCTATATGGGGCAGTGGAGCGTTGTATTTGCTGTTTGAGGGGTAAATGTGCTGGGCGTGTCTTTATGGAGAGACGCAGCGTGGCCTGCTTCCTGTTTTTGAGCCTCCCCTGGCCTGCTTGTTCAGAGGCTGTGTGAGTGTGTGTGGCCTGTGTGCAGAGGTGTGGCCGCTGCTGTGAGATGCCTGGCTTGTGGGTGCGGCAGGACCTCCGTTCAGAAGTGTAGCCCAACAGCACAGCGAGCACCGGGCCTTTCCTGTCTAGACTCCGCTCTGAAGCAGGCAGACAGGGGAACATTGGCCTGTGACTCACCCAGAGAAATTCTATACACTTGTCTCCCCAAATAATTGCCAAAAATGTGTCTGCCAAGCGCTTTGATGGTGATAATGATAATGATGATGGTGGTGGGTGGTGGTGGTAGTGAGCGAGAAGAACAGAGTGTATTTGATTTCCATGATTGTTTTTCCATTGATCATCCACACAGGTATCTCTTTTGTATCTTCCCTGTGGTTATACCTCATAATTACAGGGCATCTAATGATTTTCATTTGTATCTCAGAAAGATCTTTATTCAAAGATTTCTTTGACGCTTCTGTTGTGGAGGGAACAATGAAATATACATTTGACTGATTTATTGAAGCACGCTGAATGAATTGTTTATTTGTTGTGGTTGTCCTTAGACATCCGCTTTGTGCTCAGAATGGAAGAGACAGATTTTTTTTGTTACGCTGTTCTGGTTTTCAGCGAATCTCTTTGATGCCGCTGCCAATTCTGCGGCTCTTTCCAGACGCGTTCATCCGTTTTGACTCCCAATGCAATTTGATGAAGTGCTCCACCACTGCCTTGCTTAAACAAAGTCTTCTCCTTTTCTCTTTATACTGATGAGCATAGCTGGATCATGGTGGGTATTTTCATGTAGGGGTGCACTGAGCAGTGGTTTGTGGGTATTGTAGGCTGAAACAGTCAGTCTCAGTATACTGTATTAGTCTTGTAAGAGTAATCTGACTGCAAGGCTTTGAAATATGAGCCTCTGCACGACGGGCAAATTGTCACCAGCTGCCATTTTCAACTGCCGTGCCTAGTTTGTGTGCCTTCCCTCTATCTGCAGAGAGGGAGAGAGAGAGGGCCAAGGGGTCAAAAAGAAAGAAGACCTTTCGAGCAGAATCTCAGAATAGAAAAGTGTGTTGAAGCTCACCTGGAATGCGATTTGGCTCAGCTGTGGCCTAGAGAATGCTGTCCATGGTGCTGAACTGTTTCATTGACACCTAGAACCTTCTGTGAGTCACTAAGCCATTATGAGTCACAGTCAGTTGCCCGTATGTTACAGCTGTCAAGATCAAAGCTTTATTTTATTTTAATTTGCAGTAGCTGATGTCCCTGATTCAGATGTATATGAAATAAGGCTAGATAGGCTTTATGAGAACTGTTTTCTGCATTTTCTGCAGATATTGACAGCAGACATACCATGTACCTTGCTCCTGCCGAATGGTTGAAGCTAAGCAGGTGTGGTACTTAGATGGGACACCTCCAGGGAAAACTAAGTTTCTGCTGGAAGTGGTGTTGGTGGGCCTAAAGGGGGCAATCTTTCCTCTGGTCAAATAAATCCCGGTGCCCCAGATGGGGACACTGTGCTGTAGGAGACACCGTCATTTAGGATGAGACATTAAACCAAGGTCCTGACTCACTGTGGTCATTAAAGTAAATGGTAAATGGACTGCATTTATATAGCGCTTTTATCCAAAGCGCTTTACAATTGATGCCTCTCATTCGCCAGAGCAGTTAGGGGTTAGGTGTCTTGCTCAAGGACACTTCGACACGCCCAGGGCGGGGTTTGAACCGGCAACCCTCCGACTGCCAGACAATCGGTCTTACCTCCTGAGCTATGTCGCCCCCATGACACTCATCGCAAAGAGTAGGGGGGTTCCTGGTGCCCTGGCCACAGTCTCAGTCTGGCTCTCTCCACCTGTTACCTAATTATCTCCTGATTTAATTGGCTAAAAAAAGTCTTTCCATTTCTCTCCACCTCAGCTGATGTGTGGTGAGTGTTCTGGCGCAAAATGGCTGCCATGTATCAGGTCGGTGCTGCACATTGGTGGTGGCTGAGGCGAGTTTCCCCTTCATCACTGTAAAGCACTTTCAGTCACCAGCTGGAGAAAAAAGCTCTATGTAAATGCACTTGAAAAATAATACCAATGATTTTGTTCAGACATAAACACAGTGATGTTTATATTTATTTAGCTTTCTGCTTTGGTTTAGAAAAAAGATTTCTTGTTCTTACATCTCTCATGAAAAAGAGGATAATCCACAACCTCTGACAATATAGTACTTACAAATTGCACACTTTGCTCTTGTACACATTATTATATGCTTTGCTTCAGTGTTTTCGGTTTTGTTTTAACACAATTTAATACATACCACTCTGCAACAGAGAATAATGCACTGTATATTTAGTATAACCGTTCCCCATACTGCATCAGGCACAGGGTTGGCTTATATTAAGATAATTAACATATATCTACATCACACCCCCACTGCATCCCACCACCCCCTCCTTCCTCCCTCCTCCCTCTCTTCCTATCTTCTTGGGGCTTCATGTCATATCCTTAAGAGCATGTGACCCTGTCCTCTCTGCTCTGGGCTTGTTTTCAGTCATGAACAGAGTGGAGCTGAGGAGAGAGAGAGAGATGAAAAGAGAGACAGAGAGAGATGGAGGGAGATAGAGAGAGGTGTAGAGATTAAAGTCAGTGTAGATGTAGAGATTAAAGTCCGTGTCCTGACCCTCTGGCTGTGTGGGCCCGTGGTAGGCGGGGCCAAAACACTGAAATCTCTGTCCTTTCAAAGTCATTCCTACCTGGAAACTGGTGCCATAACAGCACAGACTGTCATCTAGAGACGTGAGCAAAATGCACGCCTCACTCTTTGACTGAAAAGCTGACAGGCCGTCTCTCGCTCGTTCCCTTGTTGCGGTTAAAAAGGAGGACTCTGTTCCCTGTGGTGAACAAAGACAAGAGGATGGAGGAGCCGGGCGTGTGATTTGCTTTATGTGAATATGTGCAGGTACAGCTTGCCTGTGAAAAGCGTTTTAAATTACGTCCCAAGTACTGTTTAACTCCCATATGCTTGTGGGGAAAGATGAGAGCGTTTCTGAGAGGAAGCTTTTGACACCTGGGAACTCTGCAGCAGAACACGTTTCCTTTTGTCTTGAGCTTTTTGTTGAACACAGAAGAAAGGAGGAGGATTTTTTATTCTGTTTCTCTGTGGCTTTTCGTGGGTGGAGATTGTGCTTGAATGCAGGGCACGCACCGAGGGGCATCCTGAATCCACTAGACATTCTGTGACTGTGATTGAAGCAATCCATCAATCTTTTTTAGGAAATATGAAATGAGATGGGGGACATGCTGTGGGTTGTTTGTGGTTTATTATGAACATCAGACCATTCTGCAACGCATTTGGATGCAAGGGACACTTTATAGGTATTGAATGTGGGATCTGCTAGGATGACTTGGGGATCTGGTGTTGATAGAATGCCAGGATGGGAACATGGTGGTCTTGTATTCTACCTGCGTTTGGAAATGACCTACTTATGGAACAACTTCCATCTGGTGGATTCATTAAACAGCTGTCAGTGTTTGAGAAGCTGGCAGCTTCTGGGTCAATGTTCCTGGGCATGAATTTGGAAAAAGCGTCACTAAGCTCAACTTAAACAGAGCAGCTTAAAAGGCAATCACCAAGGATTTATACATTTACCACATAAGGTCTTTTGGCCTGATATGTTCGGTAAGTACGACAAAATACTTTCTTTATGAAATACTTATTTTGAATACTTGATACGTTTTATAAGAAAACGTTTGTTCAAAAATCTTGTGTTGGTGTGTCAAAATACTTCAGATAAACATTCTGACAAGATCACTAGTTGCTTTCTGGTGATCTGCATCTGCTTAATGGCTGAGATGCTGCAGAGGTGGATGTGTGAAAAATCAGCTGTGCTCAGCTCTTTATACGTGATAGCACAGGACGCTTGTCAGCAGATCTTTTACGTGACTGCGTGATCCACCGATGGGCCCAGCTCATAGGGTAACACAATGCATTGTGGGAACAAACCAAATCTCCAGCACTTTCACATTGCATGAAAACTCCCTGCTCTCAGTACAGCTTTACAGTAAAATAAAATTGGTGAAATTGTGGTGAGGGATTTCTGGCTAAGTTAACTTCCTGGCTTTGACGTTAACAAAATAATTACCAGGTCTTTCCTGGCTAAGAGAGAGGGAGGGAGAGTGGGAGAAAAATCAGGAAGGCTGGGGTTAGTTAATGAAGCAAACAAGAGCTAACAAGAGAGAGAAAGAGAGAGATGAAAGAATGGAAGAAAGTGAGAACAGGAGTTATTGAACGAGAGAGAGAGCGAGAGAAACTATTTGAAAGCCTCCCACCAGCTGTAGCAGAGGTTAGGGTGTCTCTGGAGTCACCAGGCTGCTGGTTATTAAGTCTGATCCTCTGCGTCATGTGACCGAGCGGGGGCGGAGAGGGAGGGAGGCAGGCAGGCAGGCAGGCAGGCGGGCTGGGTGGGGGTGGGGGTGGGGGTGGGGTTGGTGGGGGTGTTGTGGAAATGTGAAGGCTGGAGAGGAGGTGGGAATCATCCGCATCGCTGGGAATTGTCCCACTCGAAGTGCGGCAGGCAGGCAGCAGCAGCAGCGCAGTCTCTCAGCCTCCGCAAGCACAGTCGGCTCGTCTCAGCCAGCGCAGCCCTCCTACGCCCCGCCAACCGGGCCCTCCGCACGGCCCTCGTACCCCAGCGCCTCTCCGTCAGGAGATGAGGTCCAGCTGCACTCAGGACAAGCTCATCCCCCCCCAGGGACGCGGCGTGAGTAGGGGTCTCGCCAGGTAGTGTGGGGGGGGGGGGGGGGGGGGGGGGGGGGGAGGGGGGTGGTGGTGAAAAGGGGGTTGAATGCCAGGGTTGAGGGTACCCATGGAAACTTCCTGACACACATGACCTGTGACTGGGGGCTAGAGATTGTGTTACTTCTGTTGAAGCCGGTGTCAGAGGAGGGGCTGACTGAATGAAGTGGTTCGTTGTTCTTGATGTGCTTGTAACCTGGCTGGGTTGTGAACTCACACAGTTGACTCCTCTACTTAATACAGTTGCTTTTTTTTTTCCTGGGCTCTGTGAAGTATTGTGAAATTTGCTGACATTTGTGAAAAGCTGTTGGACTGTTTTATTGCATTAGTTATTTCAAGGTTTTCAGAGCATCCGAGTGAATGAAACACTACATCTTTCTGTAAGTTCTCCTGAACTCTTCATTGGCAGTACTGCCACTGATAATCACTGATCTGTGGAGCTTTGCTTCTGGCTGTCGTCAAATGAAAACCTTTATTTTCATAATCTATTGATTGGCCCTGTCGGGGGTGTATTGCTTTGTGCTTCACGGCTCAAGTAGAAATCGCTCTGACGGGAGTTTGCGAGGGGAGCATCGATCGCGTCAGGGAGCCACGTGACCACGCGCTTCGATTCGGCGGGCTTTAACTCGGCCAGATAGGAGCACGTCCGCGCCGGATGAGAATCGCGATGTGTCTAAAAATCCCGCTCCTGTTCCAACGCCAGTCCCATTAGCCAGGCAAACAGGTGATTATCCTTGGGTAATGTGGAGAGCTGCTGAGCGTGTTCTCTGAGTGCTTGAAAGCTGTTCCTGTTCTCACTCACTGCCCTGGATGTCAGTCACAGCAGTTGAAGTGCAACCGATCAACTGCTTTGCTCTTTTTTTTGGTCAGTCAGGGTTATTAACAGGAGGCTGTTTTATTCTGGGGTCCTGAGGATGCGTCTCTCTGTCTCTGTATCCGGGCACCACCGAGCACAGGCACCGCACTCAGTCTCTGTTTAATTAGCTGGCGTGGGGGAGGGGGGGGGTGGAAATGGAACCAGCGATCGCTCTATTTATAGCGCCCTTCGCCCCGGCCCGCGAGCGCTCCAGGACGGATCCCCGGGCCCACGACGTGGGGGAGGGAGTGCGAGATGGAGAGTCACGCTGCCTCGCTCGCCATGAAATATTCAGGTAAAAAAGACAGGAAGGAGAAAAAAGAAAAAAAGACGGCCGCTTCGTGCCGAACCGATCTCTCCGCCCGATTGGAGGCAGGCAGCCAGCGAGCTCCCGGGGCTGCTGGGAACAAACACGCTCCTCCTCCTCCTCCTCCTCCTCCTCCTCCTCCTCCTCCTCACATGACCTGGGTAGAGAGACGAATACGAAGATGATGATGATGATGTGTTCGAGAGTTTTTCAAAATGTCTTTATGATTTGAGCAGCGAATGTAAAAAATAACCTGTCCTACTTAAGAACCCCCTTTTCTTGGGTTGCAGTGTGACTTTTGTCATGAGATGCTAATGCAGAGAATAAGAGAGAGAGTGAGCGAGAGAGAGAGACAGAGAGAAAGAGAGAGAGGACGGCTTTTTGCTCAAGGCCCCCAGGCTTGAGAGTGACTGTTTGCAGAACACATGCCTGCATTATGCATAAGGAACAATGCGGGCTCCAGCCTGCTCTACAGCAGGGGAAATCTAATGTGTCCACTGCCTTAACCCAGTTTAGATTTTCCTGCCAGTTTAACGCTGATATACGTTGATTCCAAGACCACAACACTCTTCATTTAACGGTACGGGGATGTTAAATATATGCTGATGCTAACATTTCTCCTGTGCAGTGCAAGTGTTTGGAAGTGTTGACGGGTTTAATTTTGATTTGAAATGGTTTTAAAGATTCTGTTGAGACAAGCTAGTCTTCATGTAAGCTAACTGTGGGCAGGTTTTTGCTTCGCCATTGGTGACTGGTTTAAAAGACACATTTAGTGAATGTGTGCCTCTCATGGAGTGCCCAGGCCTGTTTGTTTCTGTCCTCACCCCCTGGAGCCCCATAGTCCCAGTGCAGACTCTCTTCAATCACCCAATGTAGCCCGATCGCCCTTTATGACATACGGTGAAGCAGGAACAGTCAGCTGTGCCAGTGCTAACATGAGTCACTGGATTGTTTTGGGACTGCGGGTTCATGTGTTGATTGGGTGAGAGTCACAGGTCAGCTGGGCCTGCTGTCTGGATTAGGACTGCATTGTAAGGGGAAAACCTTCTCTGTGTCTGTCAGCACATGTATCCCAGGCTATTTAGAAGACATATGCTTGGAGTCTGTTCATTCAACCTTATCCTTCAATACTTTGATTTGCCATCATGCCTGATGGATTATATAACCCAGGGTTGAAGGTGTCCTGCGATTGATGAACCACGGAGACCCGGTTCTCAGGTTCTGTGGGAGCTCCCTAACCTGCCCCCGCTCCTCGCTCACAGAGGTTCTCCTGTGGTTACAGCACACCGGTGTGGAGGCCTTCAGCCCCAGCGAGGAGGTGACGGACACCGAGGACAATGAGGAGGAGGACCTGGGCGTGATGGACGACCAGCGTAGCGTCATCCTGCACCTGCTGTCACAGCTGAAACTGGGCATGGACCTCACCAGGGTGGGTGCGCGCATGTGCGTTTGCATGTGTGTGTGTGTGTGTGTGTGTGTATGTCTGTATGTGTGTGTGTGTGTGTGTGTGTGTGTGTGTGTGTGTGTGTGTGTGTCTGTGTGTGTGTGTGTTTGTGTGTGTCTGTGTGTTTAAAGCTCATGGGAGATTAAAGGGCTCTACAAAGCAGCTAATCAAAGTCAAAATCCAATATTACCTGGACAGTGCACACAATACTTAATATCCTGTAGAATACTTTGAGTCCCATTTTAAATTTCTGCTTTATTTAATAAACCAGATTTGGTTTATTTGGTTTTATTGTAGTGATACACATATGTCACCGCTGTCTTGTAAATTCTGATGAACTGACCCATCGAGCATTGATTGCAGCCAAGATCAGCTCATGGCGATTAAGTTTCAAAAATCCAATAAAAGAGAGCCATCCAGAAAGCACCCTCCCAACTGAATTACAGTAATGGCTGCTTTACTGGAGACACTCCATACAAATGTGTTTCAAACAGAGACGGAGTCATAGCTGGTAAGCTATGGTTCAGGGTCACTAGGTCGCTATTTCCACTCCTAGCCCAAGCACCTCAAAAGAGTATTTGTTTTCCAAAAGCAGTAAAGCTAAATCTTTATCCATTATACAGCGTTGACCTAAGGTTGCTTTCCTCTCCTTTCCCACACAGGTGGTGCTGCCCACCTTCATCCTGGAGAAGCGCTCCCTGCTGGAGATGTACGCCAACTTCATGGCGCACCCGGACATGTTCCTGTCCATCACGGCGGCCGGGAGCCCCGAGGAGCGCATCGTGGGCTTCGTGGAGTACTACATGACCGCCTTCCACGAGGGCCGCAAGGGCGCCGTGGCCAAGAAGCCCTACAACCCCATCCTGGGGGAGAGCTTCCGCTGCTCCTGGGAGGTGCCCAGAGACAGGGTCCGGCCCCCGAGGACTAACAGCTCCGCCCCTCCCGCCCGGGACTGCGCCCGCCCGGACGCGGCCGGCTGCTACCGCGTGCGCTTCGTGGCCGAGCAGGTGTCCCACCACCCGCCCGTCTCCGGCTTCTACTGCGAGTGCCCGGAGAGGCGCATGTGCGTCAACGCCCACGTCTGGACCAAGAGCAAGTTCATGGGCATGTCCATCGGAGTGTCCATGGTCGGGGAAGGTAGGAACGAGGAGGAGGAGCGGTGTGAGGGAGCAAAGCGCTGTGGGGTAAAGGGCCTCATATTGTGCTTTTCGAGAACCAAAAGCCACTTAAATCGTACAGACACACAAATAATATATGATACACAGATAAATCACCCAATTACAGATGAACACAATTAGGAAAACACTGAGGCAGTAATATATTTTTAAGTGCACAAAAAACAACTGTAGTAGGTAGGAATGCCGAAGGTTGCAGAAAAAGAGTGTGAGTTGCAGTGAGAGGGAGAAGATTTGAGTCTTGGTTGAAGGATTGAAAACACTGCAGCAGAAGCACATGCAGTAATCCAGTTCACCTGCCTACAAGGAAGACGCCATTTTCCACACTACAGGCTGACAGGTTGCTACAAGACAGGCAGCGCTGTTCAGAGGGGAGGAGCATCTTTCAGTGGGGAAAAGTGATAAACTGATCCCACCTGGTGAGATTCAATGATTTGTATGCAGGCAACCCTGCTGGGACTCCTGGGTGTAGTCAGTGAGATAACGCAGGCTATACCCACTGTTGCTGGGTGTTTTTTTCACTTAAGGCACTATTCTGTGCGTGGATGAGCCCCACGGTCTCCGATGGAATCCGGACCGTGCCAGGGCCGACTGTGGCCAATAGCTCCATAGGGCAACGTGCAACCGACTGTTGGGATGCTCTGCTTATGGGAGGCTTCAGTCAGTTAGGGGACTGTGTTTCATCGCTCACTAGCAACCCCCACCGGTCAGAAGAGCGTCTACACGCTAAAGCTGCATGTGAAAGGTCTTCCTCCGAATCCGCTCTATTCCAGATGTGAGAGATGTGGTCTGTGGTGTGCAGCTGGCAACACCACTTCTTTTATGAGGAGAACTATGGATTTCTATGCTCTCCCAAATTGGCAGTGGCGTTCCCACATGAATGTGGCTGTGGTTACAGATAAGCAGACATTCTAAATTAGGGTGAGAATATTTACAGCCACACATCGGGCACCAAATAGTAAAAAAGACTCCAGGCCTCAGTCTGCATTTGTACTGAAGACCTTTATTGACTGAGTCACTAATTTGGACGGATTTCCTTTGTCTTTCCTGCTTTCCGTGACTTTTTAGCAAATTGAATGGGGACTGTCATCCATACCATAGCACTTTCACCCTATTATTGCCAAATTCTGGGAGAAACAAAGTGCGACAATGTGCTGGGGTCAAAAATCCTATTCTTGTCAGTTGTTGTAAGGAAATGTTTGATGGCCCCTGTCAACAGAATTGTTGCTAAGCTCCCGTTCCCCCATTATGGTAACGTGTCAGTGACAACATGCTTCATCAAAGACTCAAACCTCACAATGCACACCACGTTGTACCGAAACAAACTTTAAATAAATACAAACGGACCTGTGGTAAAGGCAAGAAAATCATGCTTTCTTTCTGTGATGGACCAAAGTGATTAAATCTGCACCGGTCCATCAGTGCATCTCGCTGCTATTTGTTCCTGCTGCGGTGACATGCCCACTGATTTTTCCTTTAAACTTCACGCACCTGTTGCTACGGTTGTGCAGGTTATTTAGGTTGTTTCGTGCATGAGATCTATTAATTCAATTCATTTATATTTTTTGAAAGACTGCTGCTTTTTTCAGTTTTTCATGATTTTCATCAACTTTACCGCAACTGACTTCAGCCAGTATTTTCCGTGACAAACACCCATCCTTAAATATGTAGCCTATATTGTTACTGGTGTTATTGTTGGCTATGGGCTATAGGCCTATAGTAGTCAATCAAAACAGAAACACGTTGCAATAGACAGGGAAACCAAAAATTTCTGCAAATCAATATTAATTAAACCCTCAATAAATGCATTGTAGTGTAAATACAGTTTAAAGTTATTATCAAAGCAACTGAGCACTGAAGAAGTAACAACACCTGCTGAAGGATTTCTGAAATGAACATAATTACCCATAAAATGACAAACTGCTAAAGCTGCCATGTAAAAATAAAGAATGAAGCTAAACACGTTAATTCACCTGAATTTATTCTCAAGCAGATTTTCCCGTGTACTGTATAGTACTTGAGCAGTCTTCGTCTTTCGAGCTCTCGAATGCTCGAGTACTCGTGCCCATTCCTGTTATGCAGTGGCAGTACTTGTGTGTGCGAACACAGGACCTGTTATTAATGCAGTAGCGGACTCTTGTTTGTTATCAGTGTGAGGCTGTATTGAATACTGTGTGGCCCCAGGCCTGCCTGAGGAGCGCACCCCTCAGGTCCCGCTGTTCCAGCAGACTGCGTCAGACCGAAGCCGTGACCGAGGAGACGCTCATTTCCTGCGTTGACTTACTGATTCGTATTGACCGAACGAGTCGATGCTGAATGGAGTCGCGTGCTTCCCAGCTGTACTCGATGCTTAACTTTGCGCAGAGGAGAAGAGGCCGCCCGGGGGAAGGGGGCGTGTGAACGCTGGAGAACGCTCGAGCGCCTCCGCTCTGGGTGACGGCCGGCTCAGCGAAGCGCCGCGGTGCGTGTGACCCGCTCTCTCCGCGGGCGATCTGTGGAATCCCATTGGCTATCGACCCGTGACGCCGGTGGTTTGTCATGAATGGCATGAAGAGCCGCTGTTTAGCACGGACAAGAATGGATTTTTTTGTGCAGTCATAGTAACGCCCGAGGACTGTTTTCAACATCGTCTGCTCTGCTGGTCACACGGTCCCAACCACAGCAGCCTACTTCGCTTTGGATCATTTATTTGGAATAGCTGGGCGAACAAAAAGAGATGCAAATGACATAGAGTGGCGCTTGTAGACATTAATGTTAAAGTTAAAATAAAAAGGGCACGCACGTGTCTCACAGGTGGGCATATGTGAGCTGGCAGTGGCAGATTCATGTCCTGGAAAAACTGGAATTTTTTGATGCTGTTTTCCAGTTACGTAAAAGTCATGGAAAATGGGAAAATTGCCAAAATGTTCTGGAAAACAATTTGTTCTCCTGGAGAATATTTTTAGTGTATGTCGGTATGCCGCTTCTAAAAAAGTACAGTGGAACAAGTAGCCTACTTCTTGTGATTTCATGAGAAATCACCCAGCTAAAACTAACTGAAAAGCAACACTTCACAGGCCTTACAAGTAGAGTGTGAGGAATTATGTACCAACAAGTGATTAAGACAGAAGTGCCTGACAAAATGTCCAGTTATAAACATTCTTTTTAAAAACCCATCTCCAGTCTCATTCTCAACATGAAAAATTCACAGCAACTAGGCTAATGGTCTGTTAGAAAATGTAATTTAAATAGCTACATGGAATAGAAGAGCAGGGTAAACCATTGCATGTGAAATATAGCCAATGCACAAGAGACTTTATGATGTAAATGTAGTCGTATTCAGAGGAAGTGGATCTCTGTGAGAAGCAGTCATACTTCCTGTGTGATGCAGGTAAAGACATTCTTTATCAGGGGACATTGTGAAGTGCATCTCCATTCCTTCCTCTGTGAGTTTGCCATCACACAGAAAAAACAAAAGGACAATATACAACAGTTTTATCAGTCAAGTTATTTTTTGTGGTCGGCTTCTCCAGTCCCCCCTGTGTGGCAGTAAAAAAAAAATGCTGAGCAACCAATAATTATCTCAATTGTCTTAATGAGGCTTGAAGCCCCGAACCACATGGCAGCCATTTTCCTGACCTGTGTTTTTCTTTTTTTTCCGCTCTGATGAGCGTTGTGTGTAATTGGGCTTTTAGAAGGAGTAATGAGCCGACAGCCGTGCCGTTTCCCCCCCACACATCTGTGGGGGATCACATGTATTCCCTGCCAGGCTTCGATGAGTCATGGGTGACTCCCACAGATGTGTCACTGGCTCACTCCCTCATATCTCACACGGAGGGAGCAGGGTTGCATAGGAGACGACGTACAGATGCCAAGAGCAGTGTCTGCACAGCACAGGCGTGATTCAGGAGAAATACTTCATCGCCAGATGTGTTTCTGGCTAAATACTCAAAGTATGCACTAATGTTTTTCAGGAGAAATACTTTATATACAAGTGTACTAAAGGAGAAATACTGTACATGAACATAAATGCGTAAAATATGGTTCAGGTATAGTTGTGAATCTGATCAGTCACACAGTATTTGTTTTTGTATGGCAGGATTTACAAAATTTTTATTACAAAAATTCCAGTTAGGTATCGAAATGTCTTTGGGGGGGAATTCAGAAGCAAGTTAGATTTGAGGAGAATGTGAAATGGTGATGTCATGCATAAACATCATATTTTAAAAGATGCAAAAAAAACAACAAAGTTATTTTTCATTTACCTGTCATACATTATTACTTGGAGTTTTGAACCAACTTTATTAGTTGCCGGTTTCAATATGTGTTTAAAAAACCAAAATAAAAAAATTTGAGATTTGTTCTGAAATAGTGTGGAGCAACTGGCAAACTGGAATATGTATCCATTTCCTCTATTCTTCATTGAAGGTCATTTATGGAGTGGTCTTGCTGAAGATCTGCAGGAATGTATTTTAAAAGGAATTTTAAGTTTTCCTTTTAGCTCATTGTGTAGGCCATTATTGGCATACAGTAAATTAGCTTTTTAATATATTCCTTAAGCAACTCAATTGTTTTGGATGTATTTGGGGATTACTAGTGTACTGTTGAGGTAAATCTGTGCCAGGGGAATGTATATAAGCAATCACATTTCAAAAAGAACAGCTGCCAGAATGAGGAATGTGCAGATGCTGAGCTGAATTAAGCGATTGAATTGCTGATCATGGAGTCTCGTTCCTGTGATGGACAAAGAATTGGCATGTGATTTGATCGGCAGATGGCAGACAACTGGCTGGCAGTTCAGGCAGCTATGTGGCGTAGTGGTCTGAGCACCTCAAGGTGGACTAGCCTCAGCAAAACCCAGCGGCATTATAGGGCTTGTAAAATATTTATAATTTGTGTTCAGTCTTTGTAGAAAGTGAAACTTTCTCATTTACATTAAATTAAATTATAATGTCAGTACATAAGAAACAAGGTCAAAGCTTTTGAATATAACGATAGGCATTTATGCTTAAAAAACTGCTTAAGCTGGTTACATAAATACGAAGAATATGTAAGTATGACCCTGCTTAATGATCGAAGTCAGGGGTGGCCAACCCTGGTCCTGGGTAGCTGCAGGGTCTGCTGGTTTTTGCTTTCACCTTTAAATACAACAAACCCTTTGGCCAAAGAAGTCAAGTGAGGCGAGTTAACTGTGTAGTCAATTACCTTAATTGATCAATTAAGTGCAGAGTAAAAACAAAAACCAGCAGACCCTGGCCTGCGGCTCTCCAGGACCTGGTTTGGCCACCCCTGATGTTGGTTATTCACTCACTTCAATATGCTGTCAGATGAGAACATGGAGAGAAGATCACCTCTGACCTGTGACCCTTTGACTTCCAGGGGTCCTTTGCCTTCTGGAGCATGACGAGGAGTATGTGTTTACACTGCCCAGTGCGTACGCCCGCTCCATCCTCACCGTGCCCTGGGTGGAGCTGGGCGGCAAAGTCTTCATCAGCTGTGCCAAGAGTGGCTACTCCGCCACCGTCACATTCCACACCAAGCCTTTCTATGGAGGGAAGGTACACAGGTGGGGCTGTGTGTGTGTGTGCGCACGCTTGTATGTTTGTGTTTGTGTGTGTTTGTGTGTTCTTGTGTGCACTTATGTGCACTTATGTGTGTGCGCACATGCTTGTGTGCACTTCTGTGTGTGCTTGTGTATGTGTGTTTTTTATGGGATACAAATTTTTTATGTTGATATTATGCAAATGTTGACTCAAATGTACAGTACTGACACAAATTATGGAAACACTGCATTTATAAACTTTTAAAAATTAAACGAGTAATGCAATATTTTGCAAGAATTCCTCTTTGGCATAATATATGTAATAAATAATGAAGTTAATATCAACATACGTTGCATTATAAATAATTAGCATTTTTGTTAAACAAGTAATAATCATTACACCTTTCTTTATGTATTAGTTCATACCACCATAATTGAGAAGTCTTATGTTTCTTACTGTTGGACATTTTATCATTCAATAATCAGCTTGAACATTTCTTTGTCCAGTATTTTTCTACATTAAATAATAATTAAAGCAAAGAAAACCATTTTTTGCGTTATTTATTTATTTATTTTGGCTTGTATACTTTTTCAAATTTCTAATGGTCATGTAATATCATTACCATTCGTGCTGAAGAAGATAACTGTTTCAAATAAATTTTTACAGAGGAAGAAACAACAACAGAGGAAAGAGCACAGATAAAAGTTTTAAGAGTACTAAACTAAATGAAATGCCTGTAATGTAGTGTAATGCAATGTAAACTCTTTTAAGTAGTGCTTCCATAGTTTGTTCCAGTACTGTAGACTAAAATCCTGCCTGGAGTGTGTTATTGGTCTTTTCTGTGGATGTGAACCCTGGGCTCTGTGTGACTGACAGGGTGACGGCTGAGGTGAAACACAACCCCACCAATACAATCGTGTGCAAGGCCCAGGGGGAGTGGAACGGAACACTGGAGTTCACCTATAGCAGCGGAGAGACCAAAGTGATTGACACTGGCAAACTGCCAGTCTTCAGGAAGAAGATTCGGCCGGTGGAGAAGCAGGGAAGATCAGAGTCGAGGTGAGATGCACCAAGTTACTGTACACCACACTGTGCTCAATTCTTCAGTAAAGACCTGAGAGATAATAATAAGAAAACTGTAAAATCACAGATGAAAGACTACACTCAGAACTAAACTTTTGTGGCACCATTTTGCCCCTGGAAACCATTTCCCACGTTCATAATACTCCATATAATTGCAATGTAATGCTTTCATGATGCTCAATTATGTATCTAGAATGCCATCTGAAAATAGAAGCAATCATTACCAATAAAATTTATGTTCATTCAATAAAGGCATAACATGATCAAGAAGTAACTCATGACTCAACGGAAGCTAGCATTAGCACAACTAACCCAGTATACTGTTTCCATTATTGTTGCCAAATATGTACTTGTCAGAACCCCCAGAGTGAAGATTATTTCAAAGAAAACATAAAACGAGAAGCCAACCGTAGATGAAAAGGCAGAAATCCCTATTGAGAAAAATTATTTCCAGTTAAAATAGAAGCTACTGGGTGTTAGATAAGCATCACTAGCTAATTATGACCCTAGAGTAGAAAAGAGTGAAAAGAACCCGGTCTGAACACAGTCTGCTGTAGATCTGCTGCATTTCTGGCACTGTAGTCCCTCCCTTTCAAAGACCTTTCAGGGAGTTCTGACTGAGAGTCTGGGTCCAGTTAGGCTGGTTTTAAGGCTGTTCCCTTATAGCGAACCGGAAAGTTTCATGATAATTGAGGAGCCGTTTTTATGGTAAAAGAGATAAACAGAGGGATGAGAGGAGGAATGGTGACATATGAAGAGCTGTGTTCTGTCTCTGCTTGAGCATTGAATGTTTTCAAGGACAGTGCTAAATCCCTGAGCTGGTGCTTCCTTATTTGGAAACACGGGTGTGTGTGTGTGTACACGGTGTCTTTGTGCATGTGATATGTATGCGAATGTGTCTCTTCTGTGTGTGTTTTTGAGTGATATGTGACAGGTGCTGCTGTTTTGGTCCTCAAGTAGGGCATTTTTCAGTTTTTTAAAGATTATGAAAGTGCAGATTATAAACTTTCAAATGATGTGTCATACATTGAAATCTGAAAATAGTTGAGGAAGATATGCTTATTTGAATGTTGGTACTCCTAAAATCAAGTAGCAGAGAAAATCCCCTTGAAAGATCTAGAACTTTTCACACTTCTCACAGGGAGATAATGGGTGGGAACAATAGCTAGTTAACTCCACCCCAACCACTCCCCTGCTAGAGTACCTGTAAATCCTTGTCCATTTAGGGATTACCCTATCTAAAGCTTTATAACTCCAGATGTGAACACCACAGAGACTAGAAAAATGTCTTAAATGAAGCAATACATTTGTACCATTTATAATACTAGCTTAGATTACTTTATATTCATAATTTTGTAAGAAATAAAGTGCCACAAATGCAATGGTCAAGGCAAAAAATCTAAAATGAATTTGCTCCTTTTTTAGTTCGCAATGAAATACTGTGAGATTGCGGGTTAAAGTATACATTTCCTGGATCAAAAACTTCTTGACCACAAGTTCATAAAATCTAAGGGTGGATATGTAGAACTACTAAAGATCTATGAAGCAAAAACTAAGCAGTGTACCCAGCATCTCCAAATCTACCCAAAATGTCTAAATTATTAACACTGGTCTAAAATAGCTAAGGGTCCAGAAACAAATCCAAAATCTCTCCAAAAAGGAATATAATGCTTTTTGTCCATTGTAAAGCATATGAGCCCCTTATGAAGGTTTAAGATGATATAATTTAAACATTACATAATACCACTAACCTATTTAAAGACACTAAATTTCTAAAATAACGTATATAACCGAAATATTTTGAGCAGTAATACTTACAAAGCAATGATGATATCTTATCTATGTTCAGTAGATGGAGACACAGACAGTAAATCAATGACAGCTCTATCCGCTTCTGTTTTGCTCCAGAAAACGATGTCAGATAGGTCTATCAGCAAACATATGGCTTAGCTATGCCCAGAAGTCTTCAATAATGATGGTATTTTCCAAGGAATTACGAAAAATCGTTGACAATGTTTCGTTAGGTGCAACGTCTTTTAATGCTACCATATATAGAGCGAATGCCATGGTAAGAAAATGTTTGGTTACGCTAACCTATAAAACGCTATTCCAAAAGCAAAATTAGACATGTTATACATTGTTAGAAAGCTTATACTCTCACCTACTGATTGAGCATCCACCATTGTAGCGACCTCACAGAGTAAACAAACATAGGCTACTACCACACGGCTTTATTTATGGGCGGTGGCTTGACTGAAACAAAGTGACAATAGCCAACAAAATCAAACATGCTAATTAAACTGCACCCCCATCACGCCTCCAAAACCCAGCTGTAAGAATCACTAAAACAAGCCGACTTTGCTGACAAATTATAAGTATTTAGCGACCCTAAAAATGTTGTTTATTCTTTTGAGTGACTTCTTCAACACTTTAACTTTCGTAATATGAAAAAAGGAAAACAGTAAAAAAAAAAATTTAAAAACCTTTTTTGCCTCCTAGCGCGATTTCAAGATTTGCGACTTGCGGACCTTTTCTCCAGCAACCGTCACATATTATTTTGCATTTGAATTATAGTATTCGTCATATTTACCTTGTTTTCCATCAATTTTAAATGGGTTGTCAGGTGTTTTCATAGGTACCAATGGTTTTAATTAGGGTTTAGGGCTCAAACTAGGGTTCAGCTAGGGTTAGGGTTAGGAAAATGGTAAGTCTGAGGATTGAGGCAAGTTCACGGTTGTGTTTAGCAGCTTGAAGAAAGGTTAGGACATGGGTTTGTTAATGATTTTGAATGAAGCAAAAAAATTCTCTAGTAGCATGTGTACCTATGACCATAGAAAATGTGCAATAAATGCAGGTTTTTTTAGGGATAACATTTGTGTTTTTTTAAATGACCTCATACATATTATTTTGCATTTGTATTATTGTCTTCATGATATTTACCTTGTTTTCCACCCATTTTAAATGGGTTTTTTGATGTTTTCATAGGTACCAATTGCTTCAATTAGGGTTTAGGGCTCAAACTAGGGTTCAGCTAGGGTTAGGGTTAGGAAAATGGTAAGTCTGAGGGTTGAGGCAAGTTCACGGTTGTGTTTAGCAGCTTGAAGAAAGGTTAGGACATGGGTTTGTTAATGATTTTGAATGAACCAAAAAAATTCTCTGGTAGCATGTGTACCTATGACCATATGGTGTAATAAATGCATGTTCTTTTAGGGAGAACATTTGTGTTTTTTAAATGACCTCATACATATTATTTTTCATTTGTATTATTGTATTAATGATATTTACCTTGTTTTCCATCAATTTTAAATGGGTTGTCAGGTGTTTTCATAGGTACCAATGGTTTTAATGAGGGTTTAGGGCTCAAACTAGGGTTCAGCTAGGGTTAGGGTTAGGAAAATGGTAAGTCTGAGGGTTGAGGCAAGTTCACGGTTGTGTTTAGCAGCTTGAAGAAAGGTTAGGACATGGGTTTGTTAATGATTTTGAATGAACCAAAAAAATTCTCTAGTAGCATGTGTACCTATAACCATATGGTGTAATAAATGCATGTTCTTTTAGGGAGAACATTTATGTTTTTTAAATGGCCTCATACATATTATTTTGTATTTGTATTATTGTCTTCATGATATTTACCTTGTTTTCCACCCATTTTAAATGGGTTTTTTGATGTTTTCATAGGTACCAATGGCTTCAATTAGGGTTTAGGGCTCAAACTAGGGTTCAGCTAGGGTTAGGGTTAGGAAAATGGTAAGTCTGAGGGTTGAGGCAAGTTCACGGTTGTGTTTAGCAGCTTGAAGAAAGGTTAGGACATGGGTTTGTTAATGATTTTGAATGAACCAAAAAAATTATCTAGTAGCATGTGTACCTATAACCATATGGTGTAATAAATGCATGTTCTTTTAGGGAGAACATTTATGTTTTTTAAATGGCCTCATACATATTATTTTGTATTTGTATTATTGTCTTCATGATATTTACCTTGTTTTCCACCCATTTTAAATGGGTTTTTTGATGTTTTCATAGGTACCACAATGGTTCAATTAGGGTTTAGGGCTCAAACCTAGGGTCAGCTAGGTTAGGTTAGAAAATGGTAAGTCTGAGGGTTGAGGCAAGTTCACGGTTGTGTTTAGCAGCTTGAAGAAAGGTTAGGCCATGGGTTTGTTAATGATTTTGAATGAACCAAACATTTTCTCTCGTAGCATGTGTGCCTATGACCATAGAAAATGTGCAATAAATGCATGTTTTTTTAGGGAGAACATTTTTGTTTTTTAAATGACCTCATACATATTATTTTTCATTTGTATTATTATATTCATGATATTTACCTTGTTTTCCATCAATTTTAAATGGGTTGTCAGGTGTTTTCATAGGTACCAATGGTTTTAATTAGGGTTTAGGGCTCAAACTAGGGTTCAGCTAGGGTTAGGGTTAGAAAAATGGTAAGTCTGAGGGTTGAGGCAAGTTCACGGTTGTGTTTAGCAGCTTGAAGAAAGGTTAGGACATGGGTTTTTTAATGATTTTGAATGAACCAAAAAAATTCTCTAGTAGCATGTGTACCTATGACCATATGGTGTAATAAATGCATGTTCTTTTAGGGAGAACATTTGTGTTTTTTAAATGACCTCATACATATTATTTTGCATTTGTATTATTGTCTTCATGATATTTACCTTGTTTTCCACCCATTTTAAATAGGTTTTTTGATGTTTTCATAGGTACCAATTGCTTCAATTAGGGTTTAGGGCTCAAACTAGGGTTCAGCTAGGGTTAGGGTTAGGAAAATGGTAAGTCTGAGGGTTGAGGCAAGTTCACGGTTGTGTTTAGCAGCTTGAAGAAAGGTTAGGACATGGGTTTGTTAATGATTTTGAATGAACCAAAAAAATTCTCTCGTAGCATGTGTACCTATGACCATAGAAAATGTGCAATAATGCATGTTTTTTTTAGGGAGAACATTTTGTTTTTTAAATGACCTCATACATATTATTTTGCATTTGTATTATTGTATTCATGATATTTACCTTGTTTTCCATCAATTTTAAATGGGATGTCAGGTGTTTTCATAGGTACCAATGGTTTTAATTAGGGTTTAGGGCTCAAACTAGGGTTCAGCTAGGTTAGGTTAGGAAAATGGTAATCTGAGGGTTGAGGCAAGTCACGGTTGTGTTTAGCAGCTTGAAGAAAGGTTAGGACATGGGTTTGTTAATGATTTTGAATGAACCAAAAAAAATCTCTAGTAGCATGTGTGCCTACGACCATAGAAAATGTGCAATAAATGCATGTTTTTTTAGGGAGAACATTTGTGTTTTTGAAATGACCTCATACATATTATTTTGCATTTGTATTATTGTATTCATGATATTTACCTTGTTTTCCATCAATTTTAAATGGGTTGTCAGGTGTTTTCATAGGTACCAATGGTTTTAATTAGGGTTTAGGGCTCAAACTAGGGTTCAGCTAGGGTTAGGGTTAGAAAAATGGTAAGTCTGAGGGTTGAGGCAAGTTCACGGTTGTGTTTAGCAGCTTGAAGAAAGGTTAGGACATGGGTTTTTTAATGATTTTGAATGAACCAAAAAAATTCTCTAGTAGCATGTGTACCTATGACCATAGAAAATGTGCAATAAATGCATGTTCTTTTAGGGAGAACATTTGTGTTTTTTAATGACCTCATACATATTATTTTTCATTTGTATTATTGTCTTCATGATATTTACCTTGTTTTCCACCCATTTTAAATGGGTTTTTTGATGTTTTCATAGGTACCAATGTTTAATTAGGGTTTAGGGCTCAACTAGGGTTCAGCTAGGGTTAGGGTTAGGAAAATGGTAAGTCTGAGGGTTGAGGCAAGTTCACGGTTGTGTTTAGCAGCTTGAAGAAAGGTTAGGACATGGGTTTGTTAATGATTTTGAATGAACCAAAAAAATTCTCTAGTAGCATGTGTACCTATGACCATAGAAAATGTGCAATAAATGCATGTTTTTTTAGGGAGAACATTTGTGTTTTTTAAATGACCTCATACATATTATTTTGCATTTGTATTATTGTATTCATGATATTTACCTTGTTTTCCATCAATTTTAAATGGGTTGTCAGGTGTTTTCATAGGTACCAATGGTTTTAATTAGGGTTTAGGGCTCAAACTAGGGTTCAGCTAGGGTTAGGGTTAGGAAAATGGTAAGTCTGAGGGTTGAGGCAAGTTCACGGTTGTGTTTAGCAGCTTGAAGAAAGGTTAGGACATGGGTTTGTTAATGATTTTGAATGAACCAAAAAAATTCTCTAGTAGCATGTGTACCTATGACCATAGAAAATGTGCAATAAATGCATGTTTTTTTAGGGATAACATTTGTGTTTTTTAAATGACCTCATACATATTATTTTGCATTTGTATTATTGTATTCATGATATTTACCTTGTTTTCCATCAATTTTAAATGGGTTGTCAGGTGTTTTCATAGGTACCAATGGTTTCAGTTACGGTTTAGGGCTCAAACTAGGGTTCAGCTAGGGTTAGGGTTATGAAAATGGTAAGTCTGAGGATTGAGGCAAGTTCACGGTTGTGTTTAGCAGCTTGAAGAAAGGTTAGGACATGGGTTTGTTAATGATTTTGAATGAACCAAAAAAATTCTCTAGTAGCATGTGTACCTATGACCATATGGTGTAATAAATGCATGTTCTTTTAGGGAGAACATTTATGTTTTTTAAATGGCCTCATACATATTATTTTGTATTTGTATTATTGTCTTCATGATATTTACCTTGTTTTCCACCCATTTTAAATGGGTTTTTTGATGTTTTCATAGGTACCAATGGTTTTAATTAGGGTTTAGGGCTCAAACTAGGGTTCAGCTAGGGTTAGGGTTAGGAAAATGGTAAGTCTGAGGGTTGACATATGCTCCTGTAATTATTAATCTCTTTGTTTGATCCTGTCTCGCTCTCCGCCCCTGTTTGTGATAGGCGGCTGTGGCAGAGTGTTACCATGGCGCTGAAGGAGGGGAACATCGACACGGCCACTGAGCATAAGCACTGCCTGGAGGAGCGGCAGCGCGACGAGGAGAGGCAGAGGGCCGCCAGCAACACGCCCTGGAAACCCAAGTACTTCATCAAAGAGGTGAGGCCCCGCCCCTCCTCTCCCAGCCTCGCCCCATACAGCCTCACAAGCACCCAGTAAGGGTAGAGCCACAGCCTCCGATGAGAACGCTCAGCATCACTCTTTCCTGTTTTCTCTTTTCTGTTTTTGAAACGGTGTCCGTTAAATGTATATCGATCGTATATTCTGGAGAAACCCCATACAGCAATAATTAACGACTCCTGCTTAACAGAACTATGTGGAGTTGGGAAAAAAAATTGAAATCGAAAACTTTAATCTGATTGGTTATCGCACCGTGTTCCCTGTCTTTCTGCCCACTTGCCTCACATCGCCAGCTATCCCAGCATACCTTGCGGATGCGATAACTCTCGGTCCCATTGAAATGAATGACGAATTTCAAAGTTGCTTCTTCTCGGGGGATGTGTGGCTTTACCCTTAGATACTTGCATTGGTGCATTCATCTCTTATTTCATTTTCACTGGCCTGAAATAGTGTGTTAGGGTGAATGTACTTCTTGCTGTGGCCAGGTAATGTTCTAATTCAGCTCAACCCAAATGCTTGGCTATAAATGTTAATTGAACATTAGAAAAGGAAGATCAGGTATGTACTTCAGCTGTGTACTATCTGTGTTTTTTCTGTCCGCACAGAGAATTGTAAATGCATGCAATGGCCTGTCAGTTGTAGAAGCATACAGTAGAAGCAGAGACCTTTGGGGTGTTAAAGTCCGGGGGCCTTGCTTACAGTATAAAACATTCGTACACACGGATTTGATCCTAAATTAATAATGTGATTTTACACAAAAACTGGACTAATTGAGATTTGTAAAACTTGAAACTGATGCGAAAACGTTCTTGTGCATAGGCAAACTCCGATGACGATGCGTACAACTTATCCTTGCAGGCTCAATACATTTTTTCTGATGTGAGAATATTTTGCCTGTCACGTCACACATGGATATGTATGGGCTATTAGACTAAGCGTGCGCTGGGTTTGTTTCTGCGATCGGCACTGTGAGATGCGATATTGTGGGCCCTAAACTAGACTGTCGCAGCCATGCAGGCTTGCAGAGAGACAGGAAGACATGTCACCGCCAGTATTTTTATATGAATTGGTCTGTATGGACATTTTATAATTTGTTCATGGGAACATTTTAGGAAATGACTGTACGCTCACATTTACGATGAATTCCAAGATTATTTTGTAAAGGAGGCCCCAGGTTTGACATGGTGTAATCAGTGTAGTACCTAGACTGGGAAATATGGCGAGCCTTGAATGTCCTGTTCTTGTCATAACACGGTGTTCATGTGGTACCCACAGGGAGAAGGCTGGGTGTACCACAACCCTCTGTGGAAGACACACTGACGCCAGGAGAGAAGACCATCGCCTGCTGTCGGCGAAGCCTGTGCAGAAAGGGGGTGGGGTCAGGGAGGGACGAAGGGAAGCTGGGCCACAGAGGCGGAGGAGGAGCCACTGACAATGCCGCCCCCTTTCCTCTGGACTTTAGAGCTGATTGGCGGGGGCGGGGGAGGCAAGCCACATCATACGCCCCGTGGGAGGCGCAAAGATGGCTAAATGTGTGCTCCAACAGCGTCTGAAGTGTGCTACACAAACTTTCTCTTCGACCTGAGAGAAGTTTTGAGGTGGGGGAGCAGGGAAGGGAGATGTAATTTTTTATTATTCCATATAGAATATTTCTATTTTTCACTTTGCCAAGACTTTTTTGCACGTGTAATGTACAAGGGTGATTTGCCACTGGTGGGTTTTTGGTCTTTCCCTCCATTGACAACACAAATAGCACCACTGTGAGCACTGCTCAGGTGTTCCCACCATGGGGTGTTAAAGATACACGAGGGCGTCAGCCTGCTGCAGTGAGCTCGAGAAAAACCCAGGCTGTGTATCTCGCCATCACGTTGTGTCATCGGGACAGGAAGTGTATCTGGAACACTGCAGAGGAAGTATATCTGGAACACTGCAGGGCAGTTGCTTTCAAGGTGAACTCCACTGTGTCCTAGTCCAAAGAAGCCTTGTTCTGCCAGTTTTCAAATTTCCAGAGATTTGCTCATCCATTTGTAGGCAAGTCTCTCGGTGGATCCCCTATACTCACCTGCTGTCAAAAGTATACCATAACTCCAGTCCTACCTACTGTCGGAAATATACTGTAGCCCTGACACTTTAGATCCAGCACATTAATTTCAGTGCATACAACATTTCCATAATCCTACCTTCTGATGTTAAAATGTGTAACTTTCTGGCTACAAATGTATTAGTTATTCCACTAATATATCTAATTTTATGCATATACTCTGGAATGAATTTAAAATGACATGTAACGTTACAACATATGCTTCAGTTTATGTTGAAATACAGTGAAATAATTATAGACAGTGTACCAACAATTGGACGGTATGTTCTTTGTTTCCTGTTTAATATCGTATTACCGTTCCAGTGATTTGCTGTTTGGGGAAAAAAAGGGAAGCGCCTTCAGCAGGCCTTTTTGTGTACTGGTTTCACTGCCTCTGCTGAGACTGACAGGTGTGAGGAAATGGATCGCCGTAACCACGGACAGTTCCGGGCGTCAAATGAACAGAGCAGGCTTTTCTCCCAATTTGACACGGAAAACTGCGATAGGATTCAGACATGTTCCAAATGATATACAGATCAAATTATTTAATGATTTTGGGCATTTGGCATTTTGTTCTAAATGCTCCTTGGCCTTTATTACTTTTGAAAGGCAGCCCGTTTGAGATAAGGATGATTAATTGGGGGATGTGGGTGATAAGCGTGCAATTAAACAGGCAGTGTAAGGGAAATTAAATGGCCACCTTGTCAATCACGAGTGATCTGTTCTTTCTGAGACACTGCCCCTGTTAGTAACCCGAAGTTGTTTTTAAATATATTTTGCCTACCAAAATATTCATAATTAGGATTAGAATTTTGAAAAATAAACAAGGGAACACAATGAAATGTATTACAGGATTTGGTGCCTGTACTGTCCAATGTCAGCTGTAACTAAGCAACGCGCTTTCACTTGTTCTCTGGTGAGTATACTTGGGTGCTTGAGTGTGTTATGCAGTTGAACTGACAGAGTTTGTGCCATATTATCAGAAGTAAAAATGAAATGAACAACAGTTTTGCTGTAACTGCTGCCATAGATTCTGAAAATGTCTTGAAAGTATGAAAAACAGGTACATACTGAGGAACAGTATATATCTACAGTGACCCACCCAACACCGTGATATTATGAAATGGGACTGAAGTCAGTCAGATACTATGCCTCTTCACATTCAATAATAAGCTTGAGTGCCACACCAATTAAAGCAACATCTTCAGATGAGCTGCTCAGATCTTCTGAAACCTAAATAATCAATTATTGTGTGCTTGAACTTGTGGGCAAGACTAATATTAGTTATTTCATCATGAGATTCATTTTTGCTGATTGTGATAATGGTGGTGGTGTTGGTCACAGATGTATGTAATGCAGCCTGTTAGTATTATTTGATTTGATAAGATTTTTTTGTGATTTTGGTTTGTGGTTTTTGGCATTATTTGACCTGTTGAGCACTTTCATACACTGTGTAGCCAGGGGGTGGACACCAGGGACTAAGGTACCAGTACGAGGTCAGGAACGTTTCCCCTGACCCCCTCATGTTGGGTCTATAGGGTCTAAAGCTGAGGGATTTGTTTCCCCTAAAGGTAAATAGTAAGGATCCCAAAGAAATTGTGTGTTGTGTGTACTTATATTATAATTCCAATTTTGAAATACCAGGGATTTGAACCCACAACCTTCTGGCTGCAAAACATATTTCCTGACTACTTCAACATTCAACTGTACAGAAGGTCTGCTGATTGCTTTATTGTGATCAATTTGCACCTTGGAAAGCCGAAGTGAGTTGTAAAGAGGGGTGGGGAATGTGTACATGCTGTAGGTGTGAGTTCCTTCACGTGTCTTGAATGTATGTAAAACTGTGAGAGAATGAAGTTTGTTCAGCATGGTAATGTATTCAGCTAGCTTGAACCAAACTACTCTCACCTGAGTAGAACCTATGCAACACTTGAAATATAGTAGCTTGGTGGGGATTGGTTTAAAATAAATACACCTTGGCAATCACACTCTCATCTTGTTACTCGATTTGAAAAGCTTGTGAACTGAATCAAATGAACAAGTGACCTTTTCCTGCTGTAGACCTGCTGGTGGCAGCATTGCCACAGTGCCCACTCAAAAGTTCTGCCTTTTACCACCCTGGCTGTCACCATCGAGAAGGGTATTGCTGCCGTCTTGTGGAGGTTTTTATTAATTCCCTTTTGTTTTTTGAGCCACACCCACATTCCCTAGGAAAAAAATAAAAACCCAGCACTTACATTTTTCCTTAGCTGGTGGCTTTGGTTGTAGTCTTAGTGAAGAACAGTGGCAGCATACATTAGAGGAAACTGCAGTGACCTTACTATATATACTGTATCTCATTGTGTTTCCATAATTGCAGGGCAAAGTCAAAGTATTTGCTCTGTTGTACAGGGAATAGGTTGATAGAACTGCCAGTCATATCAGAAACATTTATCCATTACTCTGTAAAGATTGAAGATAAAAATGAGTTTTTAGGGGTTACACCCATTACTGTAATGTGAAATTCCTGTGCATATTGGGATACTTTGCAGATTGTATTCTCAAGGGAAATATATTTTCAGATGTTTTCAATAAACTTTGTGTGCTTGGATGCAGTGCACTTGCAGATGCTCTGGGCAGGGAATGCTAGTCACCAGACCTTTAGAAGTGGGCTGAGCACAAGTCAGCAAGCCAGCATATCGCATCATTACAGAGTAATTTAACTGTGTGAGGATGCAACCCTGGCTTCTAATGTTGTGTTCATATTTAAGCTCATGTCACCTCCTGAATCGAAGAAAGGCTTATAATTAGCCCAAGCATGTGGCGTGCTCACAAAATGTCTGCAGAATGTTGGTGACGTGATTGTGAAGCGCATCAAATGTTGTACTGCCAGAACACAAACATGTTATAGCACGTTATAAATTCATGAAAACTTTACCATTCCAGGCACTATATCAGTTCTGATCCATGAAAGGTGAAGTGAATACATTCTTAATTGTCAAATTTCCTGTTCTGGCTGACATCCACTATTACAAAACAATGCAATCTGGTCTGTTTTAACAAACTGAAAACACCAAGGACATTTTATTACACAAAGTCCATTTTATTTTGTCTACTTCCGAACAGGACTGTACCAAGTCTTCTCAGCAACAAGTAAAAATGTAAACCTGGGCGAAAGTTAAGGAGGGAGTGGGGCGGGGCACAGAACAAAGCTAAAAAAAAAAAGAAAAGGTTACCAGGAACCAAGCAATGGCGGATCAGAGAACTAGGAGAGAAGACAGAATGGGTACTGCTCCACCACTGGAAAAACACAGCTGGGTCCAACGATGCAAATAAGTATAAAATTAAACCAAAATTAAAGCCACCCCCCCTCCCCCAAACAAAGAAAAATTTTAATGAAAAAATAAAAATCGTACTTTCCATTTATAAGGCTTCAATCAAACCATTTAATTTCTCCATTTACATTTTTGACACCAGCATTGTATTACAATGAAGTGTAAGGGGAAAAGCCGATTAGCTTATGAAAGAAGGGAAAAACCTGAAAACATTTAACTTCTTATCACGTAAATAAATACGGTCAAGTTCGAGTTGCACTTAACTGATATGATGTCCTGTGATTGGCTAAGAAGCATCTGAAAGGCAGTCATTAGAAATGCATCCTTTTTTACATACGATCCAAGAAAAAAAAGCTAAGAAATTTGCACATCAATAGAGATGAAAAACAACATACCTCCCCCCCTCTCTCTGAAAGGCTCCTGGGAAAAAAACAAAGCGTAAAAAAAGATAGTGTGATAAAAACAAGAGGTAAACCGTAGAGTGCTGATAAAACGATGATCGAAAGCCCTCTGGAGTCTCGTGCGGTAAATGTGTAGACTTGTCACCTTTTTAAAACAGTTTGTCGTTTCAGTCATGGCTTTGCTAAAAGGAGAGTGAATAGCGAGGGGGGATGCCTATACTGACAGCAATGGTGATATTTACTTTTGAACTGCCAGTGCCCAAATATTTACCCTTTTTTTTCTTTATTGTAATGAAAGATTAAAAGATTGCTCCTCTAGGGGCAGTTATTGCAGCTTCTAAATCAGTCTTTGAAATGAATTAATCCAGCTCATTAATTAATCCTGTTTTAAGTTTATGAACAGACAAGAGAATGGCAGGAGGAAGCTGAATATCAAAGTGAGTGTTAACTGGCAATGGTCTCCTGACTCCGAAGCTCTGCTCTTATTCACAGGAGTGCTCCCTCTGGTGGAGGGAGGTAGAATAATTACATTTTTGTACTTTTTTTTTAAATAGCATTGCTTCCTTTTTAATCAAGCAGCAGAATATACAATCTAAGTGATGGAATCAACAAAAGTATTTTAAAAATTCACATTCTTCATCAAACGGAAATCTGAAATCCCTACAAACAAGACTTATTGCATTCGCTGTTTCAATGATCTGCTGTGATTAAAAAAAAAAAAAAAAAATTGCAACTAGTAACAAAGAGAACAAAAGAAAAAAAACTTCGAATTAAAAATCACAATATTCCAATATATATTATATAACCCTATTAGACATTTTTTGTACATAACATATTTACACATTTAGATTGAGCTGAAGTTTTCAAAAACAAGCTAAAAGAATGCATCGACACAGAAAAGCTGTACCTAAATAGTGGTGTTCCTCCATGTCGTACATTGTCAGTACATTCGTCAGGAACTCTTGTCTGCTATGCTATTTTTTTCCCCTCCCCTTTTTGATTTTTATTTATTTATTTTTTTAAAAAGGTAACAAGTTTACATGTGCCAAGGAGCAGGAAAGAGGGCTCTTTGGTTGCAGTTGCTCCCACATTCACCACATTTTTTTCCCGTTTTGATTTTTTTTTCCAGATTTATTGGATTATAGAACATGTACCACAAAATACCTGCTACCGACCCAACTGAGCAGTGCCTTGCCTTGCCACCACATTCAAGTACAAAAAAAAACAAAAAAGAAAAGCAAGACAAAAAAAAAAAGTCCTCTGGGTAAAAGTAAATCTGGAGCAGACCAACCCCGGGTGTACAGGAGACCTCTTTACCCCACTTCACTGGGCTGCTCGGGGGACCAGAGCTCAAGGCAAACACGTTCTGAGCTTCCAGACAACGGCTGTTCTTCATTGGTGGGTTCCTTGCTTATTTGTCATTTTCAATTTTTTTCTTTTTTTGTGTGTGTTTTTTTATTTATTTTTTTTACTCCCCCATCATTATATTACACTGCCTTCTTGTTCAGTTTCTTGCCTTTCTTCAGGACCAGTTTGTTCTTGATGTAGCCACGCTTCCTCTTGGCAATCTGCTTGAGGAAAAAAAATAAAAATAAAAATAAATAATTCCACTTACTTTAAAATGTGCTACGTTCATGCCTCCAGGGGGTTCCTTTTGTCATAGCCAATCACAGGACATATGCATACTTACCTGCTAGAGATACAGTACAGGCCAAAGGTACTAGGCCACCTGTGGGTTTAAAAAAAATTTAAAAAAAACCTTTGATAGAGAAGAATTCAGTTAATTTATGTGCATTTGTTGAATAACAAACCAATGCAACAATACAAAAAATTCTACCAACAATAACACAGAATTATGTGCTTAGACATTTCCTTAAAATAGCCTCCTTTGGCTTTAATTACAATTAAACAAATTATTGGAAGTCAATCCAATCATTTTGCAAATGGGGCATGGGAGGGAGGTAGAGGGGAAGTTAAATGGACTGAAATCTTTTCTACCTTAAATTATTTTTAAAAACCACAGGTGGCCTAATAAATTTGGCTTGTAGTGCATGTAAAATAGGCACTAACGGTGCGAGAAATATTGCAAAAGAGGAGGAGTTAGGCTTAGATGTGCGGGATTGAGTAATCATTGTGACAAGAACGTTATTCGCAATTAGAAATTGCGAAAGAAACCTTTGTAAAATCACACCACAACTACAGGAAGAACACAGTGCAGCTAGAGAGAAACCAGTTCCCTTGACTACAGTGAAACGACAACTATAGTCTGCTGGTCAAAAGGGATGTGCAACTGTCTTTTCCCAATTTTTTGGTTCAGTGTTGATGGTGCTTGGCCCACTGGAGTCTTTTCTTCTTGTTAACAGCACATAGCAAGGGCTTTTTCAGAGATACACATCTGTAGTCAGGGGAACTGGCTTCTTTCTATCTGCATTGAGTTCTTCCTGTAGCTGTGGTGCAGTTTTAGGGTGGTTTCTCTTGCTAAAGTTTCTTTGCAATTACTTAATATGAATAACCTCCTTGTCACAATGTTTACTTCACCCCGCACATCTAAGAAGTCTAACTCCTCCTTTGCCATATTTCTTGCAACTTTAGTGGCTATTTCACTTGCACTACTGGCTAAAGGTATTAGGCTACCTGGGGTTTTTAAAAACTTAAGGTAGATACGATTCCACTCAATTTAGTTATCCACCCACCTCCCTCCCATCCCTCCACCTCCCACTTAGCAAAATAATTGGATAGACTTATAATTAATTGGAATTAAAGCCAAAGGAGGCTATTCTGAGAAAAGTCTTGTACAAGATTACTTTTATGTAAAGCTAATTTTTTAGTTATTGTAGGTAGAAATTGGAAGGGAAAAAAAGTTTGTACTTTGGTTTATTATTCAATAGGCACATATATTAACTGAATTGTTCTCTACCTAACAAAATTTTTTTTTTAAACTACAGGTGGCCCAATACTCTTGGCCTGTACTGTATGTGCTGTTTTACCTTACCACTTGCACTGTAACACAGGGGTGGGGGAAGCATTGTTTGCCCGCTGTGCTTCAAAATTTTACATGCAGTGAAGCTGGGTCCTGGGTTATATCCATCTCCCTCCTTTATTCATGTATTTTTTTTTTAGGAGAGCAGGACAGTCCATCCCCTTTCATGTTTTTTTAATATTTTTTTTTTTGCTGCAGACAAGAGGGACCACAGCTGAGAGAGCGATGGCGGGGACTGAACCCAGTCACCGTTCAGCCAAACCGGACAGAAGAGATAAACTGCGCACGGAAAACATTCGCCAGGCTGGGGCGTGACGTCTCGTGTGCGCGGATGGCGTTTCATTTACGCAGGCTGCAGCCTATCCGCTTTCTTAAATCTGAATGGAGCGCAGGCTTAGCTGAGCAGCGCATCATTAAACATGGCTGGCCGTCTGTGCTGTCGTCGCGAGGGGAGGAAACTGGATTATAATAATAATGATGCGGACACGGCGCCAGAGCGCTGCGCCTGGGCACAGCTGTGCGGCCAGACCACACCGCATCAGAGGAGCTGCTAAAATGGGGTGCCAACTGACACCCATCCCTGGCTGGGCGCGGTGACGCGTCACGTGCCACGGTGTTACCTGGCAGGGCAGGTTCCCTGGCGCTGACCAAGGCCCCCGGTGATCTCCCTGGTAGCACCGTGAACAACAGTGAGACAAATGGGGAGAAAGAGGAGGGGATGCAGGGAGGGGGGGGGGTGCCAGATAAAAAGGTCACAGGGCATTTTATGTACCTGCACAGAGAACTGGACTTTGGGCAGCCGTGTAAGGGACCATCTCAAAACTCTGGGTTATCTTGAGTGAGGACGCCCACCTTTTTGGAGGTGTACTTCTGTTTGGAGACGATGTTGGAGACGCGGGGCTTGTGGTCCAGGGGCTCGCGGTTCTCCAGCTTCTTCACCTTGTAGATGCGCACCAGCCAGTGCTCGGAGGTGAAGGCCTCCTCCAGGTGCTTGAACTTGATGTCCTTGTTCCCGATCTCCGCGTTGCGCGTCCGGTCGAAGCCCGGCGGCGTCCGGAAGTCCAGCTGCGGGCGGAGGGAAGGGGCGGGGTGAGGGGGAGCTCAAGGGAACGTCTGAATCTTCTCGCTCTTTTCAAAGTCAGAATAAAAAACGCTAACACTGAAGAGAGGCGAACGGTCACACTTTCAGCATCGATTACGCTCCACAGCCACTGTGACGGAGCGGATTAGCCTTCATACCCACAGGCCTGTGTCACCTCAGAGACAGAGTCTATTCTGTGCTTCACATTCTGCACGACACACACAGAATTAAAGGTTTCCATGGTGCCGTGAAATCAGCCCCCTGTAGCTGTGCAGAATTAGCAGTTTGAGCAGGCTGAACTTTTCATCTGCAGATCTACAGTACAGAACAAACAGAACTGTGTCCTCCACACCTGCGGCAACAGCTCAGCGGCATAAAGCAGATACTTCCAGTGAATAAAACCATTTCTAAATATGGTTTGTGGCACAGTAAAACTAAAACATGGATGAAACGTTCTGGAGAAAGACTAAGACTTGTACTACTATTGTACTACTGTAATTCAGAGTTCAGGGAAACATCACGAACACTGTTCTAGATTGTTTAATGAATTCTGGGTTTTGGGTACACCTTGTGTCTTTTCATATTTGTCTACATGAAATAGCGGTGCTCCGTTCAAGAGACGCTGTACATTTTGGCTCACAGACTTTGCATTGGGGAATTTGTGTTCATTTGAAATCAATGGCACAGTTGCAAGAAGTGATGGCTGTTGAATTTCGTTCGTTGTTTAAAACTGTCAGAAATGTAACCTTAGAGGCATTTAGCACAGGGGAGGCAGAATTTATGGCGTGGGCCTTACACAGCTAGGGCCTGGCTCTTGGTAAACAGACAGTAAGCGTGTGTAGGGCCGCGTGACTCTACAGATAGCAGACGAACGGTTCAGAGTCGGCTGTAAATTCTGGCTCTAATCAGATGGGTCAGTGTGAATGGCGTGCGTCTCCAGATGGCACTGGTCCTGAGCCAGCCGGGCCATAATGGTTACTCATACAGGTACGGCCCTCGTACTGGAACAAAGAGCTCTAATTGGCCCATTACTCAGATAGGCTAGCTCAGGAGAGGAAACTGCGGATTTAATTACATCCTGTAAATGTGTTATCCAGATAATCCTAATAGGTCTTTTGCTTTCTGAAGTGTTGATAATTAATTACAGAGTTCTAATTCCTCGTAATATTAATTATTAGCTCCTCTGTCTTCGTGGTACTCGCAATCGCTAATCGTATCCGAAGCACGTTCAAAGACAAACTTCACATCAACAGCGTCGCCTTGGCGACACGCTCCATATCTAAAGCAAACATTCAAGGACACACGTCACTGTGTTCCATGCAGCGGCAGCAGCAGAGGCTGATCACAGGAGGAATCACGCAGAGATCACAGAGCTTCCCTCAACGCTGGCCAGATTTCACCATCTCGCTCGGCCTCTCTCTCTCTCTCTCTCTCTCTCTCTCTCGCGTGTCTCTTTGTTCAGGGAGGGGGTCACTAACTTTACACCGCTAACACCACACCAGCGCTGCCTGGCTCGTGACTAAGAGCAGGTGGTCCGAGGACAGAGAAAGAAAAAGAACATCCTTCACTTGACCTTCACACTCCATGACCAGGTCGAGTATGTGTGAGGGACAGGCACTTTTTCACTGTGTGTGGATAAGCAGTCACACCCCAGCATGCCCTGCAGGGAGGGAGGGAGGGAAAGAGAGAGGGAGAGAAAGAGAGAGGGAGAGACGGACTCCCCACGGCTCACCTGCATCTCGCCGAAGCGGTAGTAGGACATCTTGTACATGAGGCAGTTGAGCAGGGTGGGAGAGCCGGCCTTGTCCACCCGAAACTCCCCCTGAGGGGTGAAGTAGTCGCTTTCCTGGAGGGTGGGGGAGACGGTTAACCTCTGTGACACTGCAGTGGCAGTGGAGCCAGCAGTCATCGGTCAGGGGGAGTTATGGGACATGGCAACCCGGGGTTAGGTGACCGGATGGCAGATGTGCCCTGCCTGTTGCGCACTTGAGCAAAAGCGATTAATGCAAATCGCTTCAACAAACATCCTGCAGTCAAATACGAGCTCAGAAAGTTACCCTGGAAAAGTCAATTTGCTAATAAATGATCAGTTAGTAAATGACCAATGCATACTTGTTTCACATAGTCTTGTAACTTTCTCCAAGTTCAATAGGACCTAGTATACCTCCAGCAGAATCAAAAGCAGAGAAACAGAGCATAATGCAATTATGCAAAATCACCAGCTGAGGTAACGATTAAAATGCATGATTAAAAAAAAACAGAGCCACACAATGTGCAGCTGCAGGGTGGGAGTAGTCTTGGCTCTGTGAAGGAAACCAAAATGTACTCAGACCCGAAATACTTCCAGCTCAATTTCTACCTATTCATAGAGCCTTCTATTGATTTTCACTTACGCTGTTTGACATTTGAATCTCTCCTCGTTTGCCGTGGTAACTTTAAGAGGCTCGTTAAGTACCGTTACAAACGCATTCCGGAAAATGCGTCTGCTGGCTCGAGTGGATAACAGGTAAAACGCACTCGGCGTACGCAGTGGAGGATGCTGGGAGACGGAATAAATACGGAGGGAGTGAGAAACAGCCGCCGCTCACCCGAATGTCCTTGGGGTGCTCCCCCTCTGCTATCCGCACCATCCACAGGAACTTGTTGATGTCATCCCCCGAGTAGCCAATCACGCCCCCGAAAATGATCAGCACGTAGTCCACGTCGAGGCTCTGCATGATCTGATAGGCCGCGCTCTCGTTGGAGGACATGGCTTTGCCCACCTGGAGGAGGGGGGCGGGGCAAGGGACAAACAAAGACAGTGAGAGTGAGAGTGAGAGAGAGAGGGGGAAGGGGAGGGGGTGTGCAGGAGAGGGAGAGGGAAAGGGAGGGGGAAGAGAATGTGTGGCAGGAAAGGGAGGAGGAGGAGAGAATGGAGAAATGTGGATGAAGGACAGAATTAAAATGACATGCAGTGAGGGAGAGTGGTCCACAGACAAAAAGGAGGGTTAACAGCAGTTACAGCCATACCCAACAGCGCCCCCTGCTGCCGGCACAAAGAGGCACTCACCAGGGCTATGTGGCTGTTGTTCCAAGTGTTGTTGTCCACCAGGGTTGTCCGGTTAGCCATCCCAGCGATCTGGTAGCCGTAGTCCCACCAGGACATGACCCGCGCGTGCTCGTCCGTGTTCTGACGCAGCCAGTAGTACGCCTCGCGGAAGTCGTCCAGAATGTTCCGTGTCCTGCGTAGGAACACGCAACCGACTAAATCTCGACCCCTATGTCACGAGCGGACTCAAATCTCAAAGGAGTGTGCCAGCTCCGGAGAGCTGAAACACCCAGATGACACCGTAAGGAGAAGCATTAGGGCTGCAGACTGAAGTCTCATCCGCTGACACCACTCTCACACTGGTGAAGTGTCCCTCTGGCTAATAAGAGGAGAAACAGGGAGGCCTGACCTCACAGAGGCAGGAACATCAGTCACAGGGTATGGAGCAATTCACAGCTCTTCCTCTCTGCTGCCAACTCATCAGAGCCACAGAAAGGCCAGGCCTCTGTGACACACACGCACACGCACGCGCACGCGCACACGCACACGCACACGCACACACACACGCACACACACACGCACACGCACACACGCGCTGGTCTAATCCGTTAGGCAAGCAAGTGAGCTTGTGCACACTCCTGCTCGTTGTCGGAAGCTAGTGCTACAGTGGTGTAGAACTGTGTGGTTGTACGTGTTATATGTGTTCACCTACCCATCATGGTTGTAAGTCAACAGTATTAATGTATGGCTGTGTAATGTAATCTATGTCTATGCACACAGCACAGTATGTGTGTGTGTCCACGTGCGTGTATGTATTTGTGCGTACGTGTGTGTCTGTGTCCGTGTTCATGGGCACGTGGTTTTAGTGTATTAGTCCATGTCCGTGAGTGCGTGCGTGTGTGTGCCTGCGTATGTACGTGTTCATGTGTGTGCGTGTTTCAGTGTGTTTGTCCGTGTGTGTGTGCTTGCGTTCTCTAACCCGTCGTGGTTGTAGGAGGCCAGCACTACGCTGGGGCTGGAGTAGGCGTTGCTGGTGACCCAGGTGCAGTGCACAGCGAACATCATCAGCAGCATGAGCATCAGCATGGTGACGATGCTCTTAATGTTGGGCCCCAGTCCCTCCTCCGACTTCTCCTGCTCAGACACGTGCTTGCGCACCTTTCCGGCCTGCAGGGGGAGACACACGCTGTCAGACACTCACGTACAGTACCTGCCTCCGCTACGGCGCGGCCTGCTCCCAAGACACAGCGCTTAACTATGCAGCCCGCGGCCATTATTAAAGCAATACAGGCAGTGATAATGTCAGCCATTACGGCTCTCAGAGCAGCACATAAAAGCAGCATTCTGCTCAGGTGTAACTGAGGGCCGTGAGCTGAATCCAGCCACCGCACGCTCCAGTGCCGCGGGAAGCCTCCAGACACCTCGCTGCGAGCGCGTTTCGTTAACGAGGGGGCTCGATATGCAGAACGCGTAACGCCACATTCGCCTCGTTAAACACTCATCTTGTCACAACGGCTGCCAGAGTTCCTCTCAGCCCCTCAATCTTGTTGTTAAGGTTTCCAGAAGTGGTTATTTTAACGCTTCTAGCTTCTTGCAGAAGGTGGCAGTTTCTCTTACTAGCCACTCAGCTTACTGTAAAGGTTGCCAGAGTGTCCCTCGCTAACCCCTTACCTTACTGTAAAGGTTGCCAGAGTGTCCTTCGCTAACCCCTCACCTTATTGTAAAGGTTGCCAGAGTTTTCTTTAAGCTCTTACTTTATCGTAAAGGTTGCCAGAGCTTCCCTCGCTAACCCCTCACCTTATCGTAAAGGTTGCCAGAGTTTCTCTTGTCGTCCTCGTCGCTGCTGTCCTCGGCTGGCGGGTTCTCCCTCTTCTGGTCGTCTCCCAGGTAGTGCTCGAAGACGTTGGAGAAGGCGATGGCCGACAGCATGCACACGACGGGCGTCAGCGTCAGCATGAGCCGCACCATCACCCCCGCGAAGTAGACCGCGCTGATGGCGTACAGCGCCACTAGGGGGCAGGAGAGAGGAGCGGGGGGGAGTGGGGGGTTAGTGCGAGAGACACACAGCGGTTTGAGATATGAACACCAATCAGGACGTCTCCCGCAGTAAGTACACACTGAGCGGCCCTCACTGTGCTGCTCATTCTCAAGGTAAACCACATTTCCCAGCAGACCACAGAGATGTATTACACCCACTTCCAGCGTGGGCACATCAGCCTGCGCCCCAGAGATGCACTGTACTGTACTGAGAGACGGGGAGAATCTGTGCCCTGGAGACGTACTCTAATCACTCCTCTAATGACTGTTCTGTGTTGAGGCTCCTGTAATGTTTGCTGCACAGCCCCGGGTTCAGCGCAGTGCAGTGAACACTTACGACGTGCAGCCCTAGAAACGGTCGCTGGGAACAGCCGGCGACGGCTCACCGAAGACGCGCTCGTCGTTGACGTTTTTGATGCAGAACCAGAGGCCTGCTGGGAAGGTGCAGACCAGGATGTGGAGGTCGAAGAAGAAGGAGACCCAGGTGGTGGGCTGGTGCTCCGATACGGAGGCGATGATGGGGATGTGGATCTTGGCGTACCTGGGGAGCGCAGGGCAAAGGGGAGGAAAGGGGGCCAATCATTCAGGAGATGAAAGACATCATATACACGAGGCCCACCAATCAGAAGATGAAGGACATCGTGTACATGAGGCCCACCAATCAGAAGATGAAGGACATCATGTACATGATGCCCACCAATCAGAAGGTGAAGGACATCGTGCACATGAGGCCCACCAATCAGAAGGTGAAGGACATCGTGCACATGAGGCCCACCAATCAGAAGATGAAGGACATCGTGCACATGAGGCCCACCAATCAGAAGATAAAGGACATCTAGTACATAATGATACTCACCCTGTGTCCCACAGAGAGTAAAATCGGCCACTCCATGGTGCAATGTAGCCTGAACAGACAAACACAGCCATTACAAACACATCCACTAACAGACTGACACATCCAGTATGCACAATATACACAGTCAATATTACATCAAACGCATACCATTTCGGCACAAAACAGTTGTTAAATTGGGCTTGTGAGCAGAAGGTAGTAGGTTTGATTCCCCAGTGGGGAACAGATGGACGTCATATAAAATATAGACTTGTTATGTAAAGATGTTTGTTGCCAAAAAAAGGATGTCTGCAAATCATATTTACAGAATAAGTAAGCCTGCTTGCTTTCCTTTTATTGTGTTCAGCAGGTCAGTGATCCGTTTTTTTGGACTGAAGAGACAGGGAATGAAAACTGTAATATGTGGTGAAGACTGAAGCTCTGATGCGTGGGAGTAGAAGGGCTCTCCTGCAACACCGCTTTATTAACAATACTGAGGGCTGGAGTACGAGCAGAAACAGGGCTGAGACACAAAATGGCCGCCGTAACCGAAAAGCACCCTGGCAACAACTGAAGTTTTCAGTCTGGGGCAAAACAAAGTATTTAAGAGATCTTTAGAGCACTCTTCAAAAAAAAAATATGGCCAGATGGATATTTGTTTTAGATTGGATTGAAAATATTAATATCCAGAAAGCCTGCAAAGTAATCCTGAATGAACGTATTTATCTTGCCAAAATTCACACAGCCGTGTACAAATTTGGACGGAACGAAAAAAAAACGAGTGACGTATTCAGACAGCAAGGCGTTTTACGGTCTTCTAATTCTGTCCCGGAGCAGTGCGAAATGACTGACCCTTCCGAAAAAAAAGCAGCAATTACTGCTCTCCTGCCGCGGAAGGTACGGCCCCTCCCCTCCTGCTGGATGCATAATTCAGCTGTCCTGTTACATCTACGCCGCTGTGCTCTTAGACTAATGAAACAAGTTAGCCCGACAGCAGCCGCGCGCGGCCGTCCGCTGGAGACTGTAACCTGTCACTCCGACGCCATCGGCTAATCTGCGCGGCGGCGGCGGCGGGGGAGCGGGTGGCAACGAGCTGGCAGACAGCCCTTCCATCTGTCTGATGGGCTCGGCGGCGAAGGGCGTCTGGGTTTGTTTATGAAGGTCAGGTGACGCGCCGGTGAGGTGTGGACTCACCTGATTCGCTCAGGTACACGACTGAGGCCCTGGCGTGTTTATCTCAGGATAATGAAGGTATGAGGCATGCTACCGCTGTCAGCAGTTAAAAGAGGGTGAGGTTCTGTGTTCTGTACAGGTCTTGTATGTTATGATAAGGTAAATTACCTGTGCAAATAAAAGTGATGCACAGTACCAGTGTAGGTCAGGTATATGACAGTGAGGTACACTACCTGTGTAGGTCAGCTATATGACGGTGAGGTATAGTAGGTATAGGACAGTGAGGTACACTACCTGTGTAGGTCAGGTATATGAAGGTGAGGTATAGTAGGTATAGGACAGTGAGGTATAGTACCTGTGTAGGTCAGGTATATGACAGTGAGGTATAGTACCTGTGTAGGTCAGGTATATGACGGTGAGGTATAGTAGGTATAGGACAGTGAGGTACAGTACCTGTGTAGGTCAGGTATATGACAGTGAGGAAGACGACTCCAGCAGCCAGGGACACGCCCAGGAAGAAGAGTGTCTGGAACTCCTGCTTGGTGAGGCGGTCTTTGAGGTACTGCAGGAAGGCGTACGCCTGGAGCAGCGCGAACACACCTGGAGCGGGGAACAGGTCGCCACGTTTAAACAGGTTCCTGTGACCGCAGCAGAGCGCAGAGGACCGCAGGAGACCGCAGCGGCTGGGCAGAGCGCTGGCACGGGGCCCTCCCTGCTGCTGGAGCACAGGGCAGCGCACGCCCGCTCAGCCGGGCTCGC